>NW_009935210.1:0-2619 GCF_000696875.1 Nestor notabilis | reverse complement strand
AGCAGGAATCCATAGTTTGCTATCAAATTAAGCTAAAATAAAACCTCTCATTGGTACATAGTTTGGCAAATTTTTCCATCCCTCTCCTAAATCTGTACATGCTCATCTTGTGTAACGCAAACGTGCAGCTGAGGCCTGTGGATGCCCTGGCATCTAGAGATGGAGCACAGTCAAAACCTGTGGAGGGATATGGGTTTTACAGACACATCTTCATTCATTTAAGTGCACAAGAATGTGACGGGTGTTTTGTGTCTAAGCCTTTGTAGGTGAAAAGAAAGGAAAGCATTACCTGGAAGGCTTTAGCCTGTTAAGGTGGTGGTTCCAAAGTCAATTCATCTGACAGTCCTCATTGTCCCCTCTTCAGTTAACTGAACATGTTGTGCCAGATGTTCTGCTGGTACTCGGTAGAACAGCAGACTTACCACATAGATTTGTTTTCATTTATACAAATGTGCAAGGGGTATGTGAAAGATACCAAGAGATTTTTATTATGTAATGAAACTTGTCTGTGGCAAACACATAGCCCCTTCCTGTACAGTCAGTAGCCGTAACTGGATTTTGTTGTTTGAGAATGAAGTCACTTTCCTATTTTGTATCTTGTAATAGGAAAGCTGGAAGGGATAGATTCTGCTTGGAACTTTATTTTCAATTAATAACAAGAGGACTGAAGGAGATGAAAGAAGTTTTTATGGCACATCAGTTAAACAGAAATTCTGTATTTTCATTCTAGGTTTTGGTACTGAATTTTATCCATTTTTGGTGTTTTTGTGAATATGGATAACTTTCTGAATTAATGAATGGTGGTCTTGAGTCCTGGAATTTTTTTTTGCCAAGTGACACAGGGGCTTATTAATGAGTGTGCTTTAAAGTTGTTTAAGTTTGTGGCCAAAACCTGCAGTTGTACGTGTCAAGCAGTTTGTGAGAATGTGTGTTGGTCTTAGCCAAGTACACTGCTCCTTTGTTGAGGTTTGGATCATCATGAGACAGGAACCGATCTGGCAGACAGTGTGTGCTCTGGTTTTTGATAGGCCCTCACTTACCAATTCACATCAAAGAGAGGGAAAAAGCCATAAAAGGGTACCTGTTATCTGGTTATACTGGTGTAAAGGAAACATACCTGTCAAAGTCTATTCCTCATCAGTGAGCCAAGTATCAAAGGAAGCTGATAAAGTCATTGGTGAATGCTTCCTAGTCTTTTGGTCTAATCATGGGAACAGAGGCCGTACAAAGGTGATGTATCAGGGACACTCATGTTTCAAATGAAGTCTGGGGATGGAAGAGTGTCCTTGGTTGATTTTTGTGCAACTTGAGGAGTGTTGAGGGAAGCTGGCTTACACATTTGGCATGGCATACTCTTTATTTCCCTTCTTGTTTTGCATAGCTGGTTTAGTTGACAGCGCGCTGGTTTTGCTTCTTTGATCTCTGCTCAATTTGCCTGTATTTTCAATAGCTACTTAGTATAAAAAGAAAACGTGCAGGCCGCATCACATAAACTAATTAAAGATTAGAATGAAAAAGTGTCAAAATCCGAGACCTCGGCGGGGCAGATTAGTCACTGTATATGAGACACGAGCTAATAACTAATGGGTTGCTGTAGTAACGGGGGAATCAATACCTCTTGGCTGGTCAGGGAGCTGACAGTAATTTCTGCTAGGTCATAGATTCTGGAAAATGAAGTGCCACCTACCAAAATACGAGTAATCTCTGTGGACTTTCTGACAACAGATCATCCTATGAAGTTTATATCAAAGAAAATATTAATCTCCCAAGTCTGCTTGTTTATCTCTGCAGGGGTAATCTGATATTGTTACAGCCACAGACAATTAAGTTTAGCCTCCTATGTGAGCTCTCAATGGGTTAGCTTTGGAAATAAGACTTTGGTTTTGCTTAGTAAGTGATGGGTTGGCAGGACGTGGCAGTACCAGGATGTGGGAGGGGAAGCCTGGAGGAGTTCAGTCTGCTGTGCCAAATCAGCTCTTCTTACTTAAGTAAGACTCTACTGAAGTAAAAAGGAGTTCAGCTCAAGAGGAGGAGATATGCTTAGACACTTAAAAAGGTGGTTTGCAACTGAGCTGTAAAGCTGGGATGCATGTGTTCGAACCTTGAAACCCAAAATTTCCAAGGAATTATCATCCTTGTCTTCCCTGAATTCACTGCAAATCCTCTGGGACGGGAGGACACTTATACATCTGAGCAGCATCTAGAGCAGTGTCAGCTGTGTACCCTGATTGCTGATGGATGGCAAAAAGGGGCTTAAGTCTATGCTGAGAAAGGCAGCCTAGCTCTTCATCCATGACTGGGAGCTAGAACTACCTGGGGCAGAAACTTAAGAAGGAAACCAGCAAGCAAAGGGGACTCCAGCAGGTATTTCTGAACTGCAGGCAGTGGAAGGAGAGCCCTGTGAAGCACAAAGAGTTAATGCTAGTCAAAGAGCTACAGAGGGATAATATGGACTTTCTCCAAACATCTGAGGGGATGGTAATGCTGGAGAGAAAGTAGGCCACTCCCTAATGAGGGGAGTGGTGGTGTTAATTATGGTTTGAAATTGCCTGAGATACGGAGCTCCCGAAATTCATTTTCAGCAGAAAACCATCAGGAAAATAAGTTTGGGCAATTAGG
>NW_009935209.1:0-16309 GCF_000696875.1 Nestor notabilis | reverse complement strand
GAATGATTAAATTAAATCATCTGGCTCTTATGTGATACCGTGAATGTCTGCTGAGAAGGGAAAAAAATCCCTCCTCTTTATTCCTGTAGATCTGCAGCAACCATCAAGGGACACTTCTATACCAGGAAGGATTAAGTCTTGCACAAACTTCAGTGCTTAATGTGCTTTGGACTGGTGACATGCCCTTCGGACAGACCTACCCCAGTTTTATAATTCTCTTTCTCAGCCTTTAGGGCCTCTGGCAGTCCTGTCTCCTGTTTAATTTCCTCCTTGCCTCCCTCCCACTGGGATCCTTCACCATTCAGCATTTCTGCCACCCAAGTAGAAATTTTGGTTGTGTCAGACAAGTGTAGAAAGAGAGACTTTCGAGACTCAGTGGGCTGAGGAGGGAACCAGGGGGGACTTCCTGGGGGCTGAGTGGTTTTTAAGGAGGCGAGAAACAGGCAGTCTCCATGTCTCTGATGCGCTTAGCCTGCTGCAGTGCATGGCCAGGGATTATATCACATCCACAAACAGCTGGAGCAAGACACACATTGTATACAGGTAGGGAGCCACTTTGAGAGAGGAGCTGCTCTTCTCCACTAAACCTAAGGGGAAAAACGATAGTATATTGAGACCACTTCTGTATGAAAAGCTGCCTGGCCGGGCACTACCAGCACACTGGGTACCTGCCCCTTCCTTTGTGACCCAGTTGCCCAGTCTCACTCCCAGTTATTCGCTTTTTGTTGTAAGGGCACCCGCTTCTCTTGGCATGGGAATCTGGCACTAGGTGGAGTTGACAAATACACAAAACCAAAACTGAAAGAGATTATTTTTTCACCTTTCTTTTCCTTTGTAGCTTGCCTCATAAAAGGATTTCCTTAGTGATTTTCTTCTCTTTTTCTGCCTTTATTTTTCCAGACCTTCTACCTGATGGCACTCATTCTGTTCTTGCTGATTACCATGTGTCAGTTGTAATGTAGGTGGAAGAGAATTTCTGACTGTTTTGGTGGCAGCTTTTGTGTTTATCTGTTTGGTTTTGGGACACTGTTCAGTTTCAGGAAGTATTTTTATCTCACAGAAGTTTCCTTGTGAACAGTGATGCTATGAAGACCTTGTTTCAGCACTGTGCAAGCTACTGGAGGTAGTGCAGGTCTGTCTTCTGTCAGGAGCTGAAGTCTCTGATTCGAAAACCAAAGTAACATTAAAGAGAGTCAACGCTGGTGTAACTTTATACTTTCTGGCTCTTTCCCCAGCACTATTTGGTACATACTTAGAACCGCATTTTCCTCTCCCTTAACACTGATACAACCCCAGGGAGCTGTGTGGATTTGCACCAAAGTAACAGAGGGAATTTGGCTGCAAGGTCTGCGTGTAATGTGGTTATCAGTGCATAACTGGTGCGCCGGCCTTTCCCACCACCTCTGAACTTGACATGTGAATCGACACCTGCCTCTGCCTGTGCTCACGCAACTTGCACGGTGGTGGACATGGCAAGAGGGTGGATTTAGAGGAGGTGTGAGTGTGACTGGCAGGTGATTTGAACAGAGATTTAATACTAAATTCATCTGGCACATACAGTCTTTAGGAGGAGCGGGGAGGAGTTTGTTTGAGATGTCTGAAGAACTGAGTGCTGTCGCAGCTTGGGAAGTGCATCTGTGAGCAAAGTAATGCTCCCAAACCCAGTGAGTACCCACCAGGGATTGGGGTGAGAGCCTTTATGCTGCATTTCCATTTGCATGACAACCCAAGCAGATGCGAGGTGGCAGGTAACCAATGTGGAATAAAGAAATAAAGGCAAAGCTTGGCAGTATATGTTTTGGATAGCCTTTGCTTGCTTCTACATTAGGGGATGGAGCTGAGGGTTTGCTTTAATGTTCATTTCTGAGACCATGTGAGGAGTCACAATGCTGCTGGTGGGGCTTTCGTGCTACCAAGGTGTGCTGTAAGGACTCAAGAGGAGAAGTGCTGAGCAGCTCAGGAAGCCTGTTGTTGCAACACCTTAATCTGGAAATCAGGCTTGTTGTCCTATTTTTCATTCCTGAACCTTGTTCTCAATTCTGTAGTCAAGAACTTAATATTTTCCAGAAGATGATACCCTTCTGTAGGCCTCTGTCACTGGAAATAGCCAAGCAGTGTGTCTTAAAGCAACACTTTCTTCCATGACCTGTCTCCTGGGACAAGTGTAATTTGGGATATTCAGGGTCCTGTTTTGCCAGCAGTAAGGGCTGGTTCTGCCCAGTGCCACACCTCAAAGAGACATCTCACTTGGCCACCACTCACAGGGTGGACTGCAGGCAGCAGAGGGAAAGATTTTGCAGTAACTATTGCACGAGGACTGCCTTCAGCATTTTTTTTAGTATTTGGTTCAAGTTCTGAGGATAAAGCCAAGAATTTTATTTTTCTTTTTACATCATCAACTTCATCCCTATTTTGCTCTCTGACATTGTAGGGAGATTTTAGTTTGGCACTTTACAGGTATTCCAACATGTTGTTGTGGAAGAGGTAAAACAGGGGGTAGGCTTTCTTTAAGCAAGTTAAAGATAGGTGCCTGTTCATTGGTCTGCATTTTGAGTGCTGTCCTGTCTCTAACCTTTCCTTTCTTGATGTGGTTGTTAGCAAGGTTGTCGTGGGGCAACCCTAACTTGACACAGTATTCTTGCATTTCTTCCCTCTCTCCCCGGCTGAGTGTGGCACATAGCCTCTAGTTCTGTTAGGGGATAAGCAGCTCTAGAGGTGACCAAAGAGAGGTCAAAACCTCAGGCAGAATCTTTGATCTATTGGCAGCTTTTGATTCGTTTGATCAAGAAATGTTATTGACCTGTTTGTGAATCCTGGCTGTGGCTATGGTCTGAATAGCTCTTTGGGCAATTTGAAAGGGAGTGTGTGAGAGTCACTGGGGTGATGCTGGCTTGTTTTTGACTCACTGCCTCCTACCCTATTGCTATCGAAGTCTTCATTTTGGGCAAGAGCTGACGTGGGCTGTGTGGCTCTGCATGCACAGATAAGTCATGTATCTGCATCTGCACTTGAGCAGATCTGCACATCATTCCTCTGGCATGGACTTTGTCACAGCCACACCTGCCCATGAGGTATTTGATTGGGATTGCAATTGCTCAGAAACTGCAGCCGGTTCAGTATCAGGCCATGACTCAGCAGTGCTAGTGTTATGAGGAATGTGGTCTCTGCAGCCTTTGCTGCTTCCAGATTGATTTCAGGTGCATGTCACACTGTCAGCCACACAAAATTTCCCCTGATTTTTTTCATTTCTGGCTGCTGAGCACCACCAGACCATGACCAACAGGATAAGTGGAAATCTCTTATTCACTGATGTGTACTTGGATTACCATTCCCAAAACAGAGGTGGTAGAGGAGGATCTGTGCCTCACTCGTCAGCTACTTTGGGGAAAAGTTAGTATCTCATCTTAAACTGTCTCTGAAGATGGGTTCATGCTGGACGTTTGTATAGAAGCAACTGAGGTGCAGGCATATGTTCCCTTCTGCCGACTTGGCTGTGGTGATGCTAACCGTAGCCAGCAAAGAAGAGCAAGCAACTGGGAACAGTAACATCTCAAACTGTAGCAGAAAGATTGGCCAGACCTCTCCTGTCAGCACTTGGATTCCCTTGATGTTCATTGAGGAATTAAAAGTTAGCTGAGGGTGGTGGCAAAAAATAGATTTGCCTGCCTAGAAAACGTTAAAGCCAATACTGAAAAGCAGAGGTGGATCTGAAGGCACTTATCTCTCTTGGAATTTATATGGGGATTAAAACACACATCATCCTTGTAGCACATATGCAATTTTATAATCACTTCTTTTGTTTCACTTCAGGGTACTCTGTGGGGTGAAGAATTAATTTCCCACCTCTTTCTAAGGAATAGAGTCTAAGGAATAGATTTGCTGTCAGTCATGAAGGAGAGTTTGCGGCCAAACTAGATGTTTTCTGGACCTCAGAAGTGTTTGAACGGTCTGGGATGGGTGAGGGCGTACCACCACACCTCTGGAAATCAAGCTGGGGAAACATTCATACAGAGAAATGCCACAAGATATTACATGGTCATTTCAATTCCACATCAACAGGAAAAGATACTATGAGTCTGAGCGTCAGACAAACTGCTGTGCAAAGCAGTGGCTGAAAAATTAAAATACAGAATGTTTAATTACATGCAATGTGGTGCCTCCTTTCTCCCCCCATATCTCTGCTTGTTACAGAAAGGAATCTCCTTAATGAAAAACCACCTAATCTTGGGTAAGAGGCAGGAGGTTAAGTGGTGTCTTTGCACAACATCACCCCCCACCCCAGCAAAACTGCCAGCAGTTGGAAGATATAAATAGGGACATTTTAGGAGAAAAGCATGTTTAAGTTCCTTTGAAATGTGCTTGGCTAAAGGAATATTTTGAAGAGAGGGAGTGGAAAAACAAGTGGAAAATATTGTCTTTGAAAGGGGGGAAAAAAGCAACAAACTGTCCTTCTTGAATAGAGATACTTGGCTGGTGTGTACTTTATGCAGCTGTAGGTCAGACCTTGCAAACAAGTACTAAATTAGGTCCAGCTACTTTGATGCTAAAAGCATGGAAGTGCCAGTAATTAAGTTGCATCAAATGTAGGAAATGACTGATGTATCTGCCATGCTGAAGATAGCAGAGTTCACTGTGCTGCCATTTGACTGACCCCTTTTTATTTAAGCAAAAGGAATTTTCTTCTAAGGAAAATCAGCTGGTTTTACACCTTTGTTTTGTTTTCTGATCAGCTAATCCCCTAAAGGTATAGAAGCTATTTGAAAGAGCAAATCAAAGCCACCATAATTTAGTGTTTTATTATTTGTTGATGTATGGTTTGATTTAGTGGCTACTTATTATATCAGGTTACCATATAATTATCTTAATTATTGACTCCAGAAGTAAGTAGAGGGATTATGAGAGAGACAGGAAGGCCCAGTGGAAAGCACATGGCTCAGAGAATCGAACACATCACAGTGTGCCCTTGGCTCCACCATTCATTTAGTCTGAGCCTGAACTCTTCCCTCAGCCAGCCTGGCCATGAAATCAGGAGGGATTGCAGGGACAGGACTCAGATGCTGACCCAGGATTCAAAGAGATGCAGGAGAACTGCCCAGGAGTATAAAAGGGACAGAGAAAAGTTCTGAAAGTGAGGTAAAATTATATAAAAAAAAAATTAAAAATGAACACACACCGCACCATGCATTTTCATCAAAGCGTGGAGCATCTTTGTAGTCACAGAGAAAGGTAGTTTTGCCATGAAGGCCTGAAATTTGAGTCTGATCATGGTTCATTTCCAGCCTCTGCTGCAGATTTCCCATGTGAAATCAGGTAGCCCTTGGATCCCTTTCTGCAAAACAAGGCTGATAAAAATCATCCTTCTGTCTTTGTTTTTAGCTACTCAAATTATCGGAGCACAACTTCTGGCAGAGCCTTCAGACATGGTTCTCATGACATTGCAGCCATTTGGGGCTTTTAGTCTCCTAGTCCTTTGTCTGATAACCATTGACCTAAGCCAAAGGGTTGAGTTAGTAGACACTACTGCAATAAAAAAGCAACACCGAAAGGCTGTCAGTGCAGTCTGTGCTTCCTGTATTGATAATATTTGACATATACTGACAAAATACTTCATGTATTGACAAGCTGAGTTGCATCTTTTTCTCTCAGATGGAAGCAGATACACTGGTTCTGCTCAGCCTGTGCAAATTACTTTCTCTGGTTTTGCTTTTCTTTCCTGATCCCAAAACCGGGGATAATAGAATGTATCTATTTCCTTCCTAGAAAAGATCGGTTAATGTGAAATGGTGCATGGTGGCTTAGTGCTGAATAAGTGGGATACCCTAATCCAGCAAGGTATCCGTGTTCTATTGTACGCCTTTTCTGCATACCATCTGGAGTTGTTCTCTGCTTAGTATTTTCAGTATGTACCATATGTTTTTGCATGAAAATTCAATAAAATATGCATTATACATGAAAAGTGCTGTAGTAAATAAAGGAAGGATGGAATCCAGTCCCCTTCGTGAACGGCAGGGGCCCCAAATCTTCATAAAAGGTTTAGTCTAGTCTGACGTCTGTGCTTTTCTCCAATTTACTCTGTGTCAGTCTTTAGGAGATGCTCTAATTTAAAACAAAACTCTGCTTTACTGGTGAGGTTATTAGATGTACTTTGGCTGCCCTCTGCTGAGAGCACTGAATAAGACAGGGAAATTGTCCTTTTTCCAAGGAAGGAAAAAGTGGGAGAAATTCTCTTTTCGTCCATGCACTGAGTCATATCACTGCTGCTGGTGGTCATCTGTGGTTTGGTGTCTGTCACTGCTGCCTGGCAGAGGGCTAAGTCTTTCAAGCTACAGTCCTGTTTGGGTTTTAGTGCCCCCCACTTGTTGTCAAGGGCCAGGTGCTTTTGTAGACTTATGGAGAATGTGGGCTCAAGCATTGCCTGCCATGAGAAATTAAGCAGCATCACACAGGAGGCGGCCATGGAAGGAAAGAGGCTTCTCTCGTCAAGCACTACTGCAGTTCTGCCAGGTGGGATTTGAGCTGTGCTTCAGCCTCTTCTACTCCCCATCTACTCGGCAGTGGAATTCACCACTGTGTGCTGTTCCTTATCAGGGTGCTGGTTTCTTCCCGTGCCATCTCCCACCCCTCTGCAGGCATCACAGCACTAGCACTTTGCTTCATTTCTATAAGCTGGGAAAGGGTTTGCTCCAGCATCAACAAGAATGACTGAAGGACCTGCTGTTTCTTGTGAACAAAGCACTCCTGCTCTTGTCTTTGGGAAGACACAAGGGTCCTGTGAAGATTTTAGTGCAGGTATAAAACAATAGCTCTGTTGCAGCTATTAATGCTCTCTGTAATACCCTGGGTTTAATAATTCCTAGCAAGCTGATTTATTATTATATCTTCAGCTGGGCTGCACACCAAAGCATTTTGATGATGAAAGGAATGTTATACACACATTTAATTACTGCCCACATTTTTGTATAATTTTATCATTTACTGTTTTAGATGAGACATCGAGTTCTTCTACAGGAAAAATGCCCAGTAAAAAAAATGGATGATTTAAAAGCTAATCTGAGATGAGTTTGGCACTTAAATGTGAGAAAATGTAATTGTTCCTTTCTCCCTGCCTTTTCAGATGGTTCCTGATTACCACAATGTACAAGAACTCCCTTATCTGGACATGGTGATTGCAGAGACATTGCGCATGTACCCACCTGCATTCAGGTATTCTTTTTTTTTTCTACTTCTGATTCCACAGGATAGATTCCTAGCTCTATAAAATGGAAATCTGCTGTTGGAAGACCAGTGTGCCCTTGGTCTCTGTGCCAATATCAATACTGCTTGTGCATTTGAAAGATATAATGTAGCCTATTGAAGGAAAACTGGCCAATACTGGTATTTCTAAAGCATTTTTTTACAATGGACTGGCCAAGATTATTTCCTCACCATTCTTCACATCCCCCGAGGTTAGAAGATGGAACCATTTTGCAGCAGGACTGGCTGCAAAGCTGGATGCTGCTGCTTCCATATGCCTCAGGCTTCAGGGATACGGAGCAAAGACCTACCCTAGCCTGCTGGTCATTAAGGCCTTGATTTGTGGAAGTGTTGTACATTCAGAAAGCTGTATTTTACATGTGTGTTTAACTTGGGCCCTTAACGATTTGCACTTAGTATTGTGTTATACTAATATAACTAAGCTAATGGCTACATCCATTACATTTTGAAAGTTTTGCCCCAATTCACACAAGGGTGATTTTACTAAGTTATATTGATGAACTAAAGACCAGGGGAAATAAATTAGAAAACCATTTGATTGTCAAATTTCCAAGTTATCACAAGCATAAATTCAAATGTTAAGAATGGAGCTTTTCATAGTGGTCAGCCAGTTGCACTGCTTCTTCTGAATGTCAGATGACTGGAAAGGAGCCAGAGCTGAACTTGCTGTGAGAGCCTTTGAAAAATTTACCCCACAATAGCAGCACCTTAAAACCAAAAAGCTTAAAATCATATTCTCTTTTATATGTTCACAAAGTTCAGAAGTCAAGATTTTTCCATGGATGTCTGCAGGATTGTTCAGAGACAACCCAAATACATTGTCAAAGTTATTTGCTCTTGGATGAGATGACTGGGCTTTACTATGTTATACATGGCATAATACAAGTGGAAATTGTTTTGCTGGTTAAAGCATCAGGGATCTTTGAGTTTCAGCTGAAACACTGGGAAACAATCAATGTTTGTGAGATAGGAAATAGAATGAGAATGGAGCAAAGTTGTTCTGAAGTTTCAGTTGGCATTGTCAGTGCTGTTTATTGATCTGGCTTTTATTCTGATGGATGTGGAATGGATAGGACAGCCCAGTACCTCAGAAAGATGCTAATTGCTTATGACAAGGATAATGCTGAGTTAGGGGAAAATTCAGTAGCAGCCAAGCTTGTTATAAAATGAGTTGTTTTATTAAAAACTGAACTTACTAGCTAGAGAACTTTCTTCCCCAGAACTCATGTTTCCACTATCACCAAATTCATGTAAGGATGAGAAGGATGGCTTGTCAATGTGTTTTTTAGCATGCCAGTGTTTTGTTCCAGGTTTGGAGCCTCTATTATTTATTTGTCTGTAAGAAAGACAGAGATGGGTGACAGTGAGGGAAGATGTGTTCCTGTAATGATACCAGACTGACAGCCCTGAAACTGAAATCTTTGTTCCCGTTCCTGTACTTTTTAGGCACAGAGCAGGAAGCAGCAAAAGGGGCTCCTTAGTGTGTTCTCACCCCTGTGCTCCCACTGGTGCTGGGGAATAGCTCCTCGGCTGAGATAGCAGAGCACTCGCCTGCCTCTGGGCTGGTTTGGGATCTGCAGTGACCACACAAGCACCAAAAGATGGGTATCAGGATCTGCCACCACACATGCACTCCCACACACCATTTCTTACAAGGTTTACAGACCCCAAGCTCAGCTTTGGCAGGCAGCTTTTCTCAGTCTTCATGTCATGATGAGATTCCTAAGGAGAGTCCTACTCTGTCACCCATCACCACAGGGTGGGAGGAAACCGGAGAGTTTTGTTGTGAACGTCATGCCTGTCTTTGATGAGTATATGTGAAATAGCTTTCCACAGCTTGTGAATTGTTTGTGTTTTTGTAGCAGCAGCAGCAGAACCCTTAGTCCTAATATAAAAACCATCCCTTGCTAAGTTTCAGGTGCTGTCCCAGCGCAGGGGAGCTTCTCAAGTAAACAAGCTCAAGATTGTATTTGGTCCGATTTTTTCCTGAAAGGAAACCAGCATAATCTTTCTGCCTGTTAGAGATGACTGACACATTTCATCTGCAGTTTTCAGAAAGAACAAGTCTAAAACCAACATTAGCAACAAAATTGCAGTTTATCAGTAAATGTGCTGGGGAAGACTAAGCAACCAGAAATGCTTTACTGTGAAAAGGGCAAAAGTTAGCCAGCTGGGTTGGAGCTGTGTGCTTCTAGATGAAGATGATTGTAACCAGAGAAAACAGTAGCATCAGCAATGGTTTCTGTGTTTGTCTACTGAGAACGTGCTACTCCTGAAATTGTAGGGTCAGTCCAGCTAAAAGAGACTGACTTTTATGGTTCCCTCCTGCTGGGTTTTTACCTTTATTAATCATCTGGGATACATGATACTTACTGTTTCAGGTTCACTCGGGAAGCAGCTAAAGACTGTGTAGTGCTGGGGCAGCGTATTCCAGCTGGGGCTGTCATTGAAACCGCAGTTGGACATCTCCACCACAACCCTGAATTCTGGCCAGAGCCTGAGAAGTTCATCCCTGAGAGGTACGTGGAGTAATGCTTTCCGTTCTTAGGTTGAAGTCCTTATTTCATCACCGAATCATAGAATGGTTGGGGTTGGAAAGGACCTTAAGATCATCTATTTCCAACTGGGCCTCTTTAGGCCAAAGTTCTGCCCCATAAGGGTGGGCACAGGGCTCCAGCCTATCCAGTAGAGACACCAGACCCTGATGCTCCTTCGCAACCACAGTCACCCACTATTCACCCAAAGCAGTGTTTTCACCAAGAGGAGCAGACTTTAATTTAGATCATAAAAATGTTATTTCCATCAAAATACCCACAGAAGTTGCAAGGTTTAGTCAAGGTTGAAATGTGGTGCAGTTTTTCAGACCTGTTCCCAAATCAGATGCTGCAGATAGTGTCTCCTCCCGATCCAGAAATTCTGAAGTGAGACAGTATATTCACTGGCATGGAGGTACCCAGGAAACTCATCCAGTTCCTGGCTGGTTTAAAGCAGTCTTTTCACCTGAGATCTTCCAATGATGTTGGTCCACAGTATCAGAGGAACCTATCCCATTTCCTACTGGGAATTTGCTTTCTGTCCGTAAGTTAGGATCCTGGGTTCTTAGCTCTACTTGGCAAGACATACTTTCACAAAAAGCATTTATTCTCTTCAGCTGGGAGGATGCTGTCAAGTTGTGTTTTAGTACCCTGCCCTGTCTTGCAGATGCCGAGTTGAGTTTACAAGGGGAGTTTCAGCTGATGTGGTGCAGAGTGGAAGCACAAGTCAGTTTCATGGGCATCTCTATTTTAAGCTGTTCTTTGGGCAGTTTCATTAAGCTACCACTATGTTGAAAAGTCTACTAAGAAAGACAGTGCATGCTCCACAAACAACTGAGTGTAAGGCAGACAGCCTAGAACTGGTTTTGCCAGTAAGACAACACATGTATGGTGTAGGTGGGTTTGCCCAATGCTCCTTCTGGAGCAAATCTTGGGGTATGCTCTGTCAGGTATCTTAGGCCATAAAGAAGAGCAATGAGAGGGTTAGAGAAGCTTTTGTTGTGGGAGAATCTTAGCAATAACTAGAAGTTTAGGGGGTTTTTTTAGTTTATTTAGAAAACACTGTTTATTCACCACTTTAACAACACTATGAAAGTACATTACAGGATAAAATAGATAGTGGGGGCTGCAGTCCCCTTGACTTACATGGTACTGTTTGTTATGATCCTGAGATGAAATTTCCTTTTGAAATTTCCCTGAGGAATGAAGTATAATTATTAACTCTCTCCCCAGCTTGTATCAGTTGGTAATGTTAGGAAGAACTACAAAATAAGAGCTTAACAAAAATAAATTAATTCAGCTACAGCCTTTTTTCCCCTAATATTTCATTTTGAAATCTGCCTCAGGAATAATACAAGCGAGACTTTAAATTTACCAGTATGATGTATGGGGGTGAGCAAGGCAAGAACTGCATTAACCTGTTTGCATGAGATATGCAACAGTGCTCAGTACCTGAGTTAATAGTCCTTCAATCTCAGATTATGGGCTTCTGTAGTACTTTTTGCACTAGTATCCCAATCTTATTTAGGATATCTATGTGTGGGGATGGGATTAGTGGAATACACAGTATTATTTTTTCCTAACTTCAAAATAGCCTATATTATCCAATATCTAAAGGGGAACTACAAGAATGCCGGAGAGGGACTCTTCATCAGGGACTGTAGCGATAGGACAAGGGGTAATGGGTTCAAACTTAAATAGGGGAAGTTCAGGTTAGATATAAGGAAGAAGTTCTTTACTGTGAGGGTGGTGAGGCACTGGCGCAGGTTGCCCAAAGAAATGGTAAATGCTCCATCCCTGGCAGTGTTCAAGGCCGGGTTGGATGGAGTCTTGGGTAACATGGTTTAGTGCGAGGGGTCCCTGCCCATGGCAGGGGGTTGGAACTAGATGATCTTAAGGTCCTTTCCAACCCTAATAATTCTATGATTCTATTATTATTACCCCTTATCTCTTTCTACACTGCATGAGATCTCCAGGCCATAGCAGTCTAAATTTCTTGCAAACTGTATCTAAACAGATGAGAGATTTTCAGGGATAATCCTGTACATGAAGGACAGAACTTTTATCCACATGCAGAACTGGAAAAGTAGTTTTGTACTACCAGGACAGCTGCGAATAACTGAAGATGTGGGAGGACTATGTATATTTCCAGTGTAATGCCACTGCTATAAAGGTTTGCTTGTTTTAAGGAACTACTCTGGTCAATGACTCAGCACAAGCCAGAATGAGCCTCACCTTGTCTGTTAGGCATTGGCCTTAATAACTTACACTGGCTCAGACCCTGTACTCTTGTCTCTAAATATTCTGTCCAGTGTACATTCAACTTTGCTGGCAAACAGATTTCACTTTTTTTCCCTTTGGACTTCTGTTCAAACAGGAATTTTTGTTTCCTTCTTTGAGGGGAAAAAAAAAGGAGACACGTTTCTAGATGGTTGGTCAAGTATTTTAAAGCTAGCTAGATGTAGAACTGCATCTGCATACAGACTGCCACATTAATCAGCCTTTCCAATTGGACTGAGGTACTTCTTCAGCTCTAAGAACAGAATTGTTTGCAAGTTCAGTGTTTCCCAGCTGGGAACCTGGTCCCTTTGGACCAAGAACAGAGAGAGGACCTCTACTGAATTATAACAAGTGTCTTCCATGGCCTAGCCAATCCCACGAGTTTTCATCTCCCCTGGCAAGCTTTGAAGAAAAATTCGTGTTCATCTGCATCTGTGATGTACAGCAAGGAAGCAGTGTTGCTAATTCTAGTGAGTTCACATTGCAGTCCTTCAGTTTCCTCTTAGTTGTAATCTCTCCCTCATATATGCAAAGGTCTACAGAGGTAGCATGCCTGCACCTGAAGTTATCATTCTTCTGGTCATGTGATGAAAGCAATCCATTAAAGACAGATTGGAAGCAATACTAATTGGTCCTCTCCTGGAATCACCAGGTGACAAAGGCTGATGGCCGTAAATCAATTAGCTGTTTACTTAAGGGTGTCAGACCCATCAGGACACAATCTGTCAATAGTGCCCTTGACCTGTCCGTTAAGACCAATTGAAATAACCACTTTTTGAGATGCAAATTAAAAACATGGAATTGGGAGCAAAAAAGCATTTCTTGAACCAGTTTCCATCTCTGCACCTTCTAGGTTTACAGAGGAGGCAAAGAAGGAGCGTCATCCCTTTGCATACCTCCCCTTTGGGGGAGGACCCCGTGGCTGCATTGGCATGAAAATGGGATTGCTGGAGACAAAAATTACTCTGCTGAGGATTTTGCAGAAGTTTCAATTTAAAAGCTGCCCAGAGACTGAGGTTTGTACAAGCAGAGGCTTCAGGGAGTTGACAGTGTGTCCTACAAAAGGATGTCTGACTGGCCTTTGTGACTTCCTCTTAATTTGAGAAAACTGCTAAAGCCACTTCCATAATGAGGAGGGACAAGAGGCCTGGACTGACAGTTTTAATCAAAACTTGATTTAACCTTTATGATTTTTCCAACAAAACAAACAGTTACACCGCCCTGCCTTAATGGAGAGCAGTGTAGCAACACCACAGTCAAAACACCTTGATTTACACAGGGTGAGGATGGGTATACGTCTTTCATGGGATCTCAGCACTTCAGGTTATGCCTATTGCTATATACATTGCACTTGGCACTTACTCAGCAGCAGTAGAGTTTACAGAGTTAATTTCTTTCTGTTCAGATCTACAGTGTACCTGGGCAACTACTGCCTCAGCCTCTGGCTGTAAATTCTATTTAATATTACACTACCACAGCTTGCTGTAAAACAAGTACTTTACAGTTTCCACAGTAATCCTGGTATGAATTGGTCCCCCAGCAAAAATGTCTGTCTGTATATGGGGGTGTTGTACACACATAAACAAATACGTACACCTGTACATAAGATGATCTTTTTTTTCTTTCAGATTCCTTTGCAGCTGAAATCAAAAGCCACACTTGGACCAAAGAATGGAGTCTACATCATGTTAGAATCTCGCTAAAAGAAAATGTATATCCCGAAGCCTTCTGGGATGGGACCCCTTGTTCAGTGATTCTCTGGGTATAATTATTTCTCAAAACCCCAAAGACAGGTAGGAGCCTAAGTCCTACTGATGGTCAGTAGGCAGGGCCTCACTGCCTTCCTGTGGGAGAGCCTCCTGTCACTTTTTTTAATGAGACATGGGCTCCACAGTCTTTCTGGTGGTTTTCAAATCACTGTGAATAGTATCTGTAAAGAAGCATCCCACTTTCACTTGCTTTTCTACATCACACTTCCTTTTACTCATCTTTAAGAATGCTTTCTTCATGCTCAAGTTCAGTGAGTGGAGCAGGTGTTAAATGTATGCACAATTTACAATAGATTTTAACTACGACTGATTATTTCACATATCCTTCCATGCACTTCTGAGTCTACTCTAGAAAAAGCCCAAGAGGCACCACAGTAATAGCAGAAGACCTGGGGGCCAGCGCATTGGATTTTTTCATGAACTTTCCTAAAAATCAAAGCTGGGTCTCCTGCACAATGCTTAATATCTCCCTGTGCCTGTGAAGTGGAAGGAGTTGCACCTTCATCATGCTTCTGAAATGATTTGAAACGCATTTAGATTAACAATTTGCACTTGGTCCATCGCATCAACATGACCGAAGAGAAATGAAGCATTCCCCTATTTACTAGTTAAGTTCTAGTAGCCAAGACCAAAGACATGAGGTGACAGCCATTCTGCTGGCTACTGAACTGTTGGATAGGTGGAAAAAAGATAGGTATTTAAAGAAAGCAGGATGCCTGGAGGAAATTTAAGGATAATTAGAAAGTGCTGATACAACATCTGCTTCATGTTGAGGCCTTTCCTTTCCAAGCATTGCAGTTGGCACTATCCTTTTCTAGCTCATTGTCTCAAGGAAATTAAGAGCGCTGCATGCACTAGAGCCAATGGCTAAGGAGTTGGATCCAGGACCATCAGTCCCAGCAGCTCACTTAATTCCTTATGTGACCCTGAACCAGGTCACGTCCCAAGTGCCTCACTCCACTCAGGAAGGAACTTGTCTGATTGCCAGCTGCAGCAGTGCCATAGGTATGTTCAAGCAGTGTGGCTGCACACATGCATCTTCACAGCCAAAGCAGCAGTATGATTTTGTTACTGCAAAAGTTGGTCAGAGAAACTCTCTAAGACTCAATTTGGAGTTTTAGAAAGCAGACATTCTTTATTGCAGCGTTGGGCGCGCATGCAAATTGTTTCGCAAAGGTGAGCACACCCGTTCCTTGTGAGCAGCAGCTGTATATTCAGTATACTCATGCATATATACAGCTTCTCCAGGAAATTATTTACATATTCATAGATTTTCCAGGAACTAATTGTAATATTTGCTTTCTAATTACACATGAGCTTTCTTGCTGAGTGGGGGTCTCTGATGGTCACCGCTAGTCTTCCTCACTGTGTTTACTGAATGACATCAGTGCCTGCTCATGCTTGCAAGGTCCTGGTGCTGAGTTAGTGGTTGGTATGTCCTTCTGTTCTGTTCCACACTGGGCGCCACTCTGCTATCTTGAAGGCTAACATTGTTGGTCTTGCTTACTGTTTCCTTAGTTGATATCAGTCCCATGACGTTCATTCCCCCGTCAGCTGAACATTCCTTTCTTTCTACATGTTAGCAACCATTAGAACGGTCTACTACCTTAGTTTCAAGACACACACACTATTGTTAGTTTAAACTTACAATTTAAGCTTATAATTTCACTCTTCACATTCCCTCCGTGCTCTTTCCTACTCCTCTACAAAGCCCTTCAGTCACCACACAGCTAGTGAAGCATCACACAGCAGTGAGCAACTGACCAGGAAAAAAAGAAACATTTACTTCAGTGGACACGACACGCTAGTTGGCTGTATAACTGTGCTGCTTTTGGCCAGGTTGCAGTTAATTTTCTTCAGAGTAGCTAGTATAGGGCTATGTTTTAGATTTATGTTTTGTTACTGCTGAGCAGTGCTTACACAGATCAAGGCCTTTTCTGCTCCTCACATCTCCCCACCAGCAAGCAGGCTGGGGGTACACAAGAAACTGGGAGGGGGCGCAGCAGGGACAGCTGACCCCAGCTGACCACAGGGATATTCCATGCCATATGACACTGCGTTCAGCATATAAAGGTGGGATAAGAAGGAGGAAGGGGAGGATGTTCAGAGTGATGGTGCTTGTCTTCACACGTCAGTTACACATGATGGAGCCCTGCTTTCCTGGGGATGGCTGAACAGCTGATGGGAAGTGGTGAATGAATTCCTTGTTTTGCTTTGCTTGTGTGTATGGCTTTTGCTTTACCTGTTAAACTGTCTCTGTCTCAACCCACAGGTTTTCTCAGTGTTATTCCTCTGATTGTCTCCTCGATTCTGTTGGGAGGAGTGAGCGAGTGGCACTATGAGGCTTAGCTGCTGGCTGGGGTTAAACCACAACGACAACAAAACCATGACAAGGGATGGTCTCAGTCTCTGGGTCCTTTTTCTTATTCACTTTTTTGGTGGGTTTTTGTTGTTGTTTTGTTTTTTTTTTTT
>NW_009935208.1:41070-46978 GCF_000696875.1 Nestor notabilis | reverse complement strand
GAGGGTGCACTCAATCCCATTGTCCGTGTCATCGACAAAGATGTTGAATAGGATCAGTCCCAACACCGATCCCTGAAGGACACCACTTGTTACTGCTTTCCAACTGGACACTGAGCCGTTGATCACAACTCTTTGCGTGTGGCCATCCGGACAGTTCTTTATCCACTGAGTGGTCCATCTATCAAATTGGTGTCTCTCCAAGACAACAGAGACAAGACTTAAGGTCTAAGATCTGCCAAAGTAGTTGGAAAGATACTGGCATTCTTAGTAGAAGCATATGACCTT
This sequence comes from Nestor notabilis, assembly GCF_000696875.1. Taxonomy (NCBI): domain Eukaryota; kingdom Metazoa; phylum Chordata; class Aves; order Psittaciformes; family Psittacidae; genus Nestor; species Nestor notabilis. The sequence continues at coordinate 46,693 of NW_009935208.1, read as the reverse complement.
GTGTTTTTATGACTGTTGTCCTGCATTAAGCCTACATACTCTGTGTGTTTGACTGTACTATATTCAACTACTACAAATTGCTCTGTATGTTGCAATAAATAAAATACATTCTTTTCATCATTTCAGTGGGATTATGTGCAGTGCAAAAAGATAAACTATCTTGCACTTTTACAAAGTCAAATATTATTAATTTTCTGACAGGAAAAATAATTATTTTTTAAAAAATTAACGAAAACAGTATTTTAAAAAACAGAGTCTCTCAAATACTGCACTTAAAAAAAATACCCACTTTAAGTACTAGTTATACAGGGTTATATAATATATACTCAAACATAGTTTTCATTTTCAACACTATTCTTTGAAGGTTTTGGACAGCTATAGTACTGTTGTGTTCTGCTGTGAAAAGTTTAGGTTGCAGCTTTACCACAAAGCTAAATATATTCTTTACAATATTCAATACAATTCAACTGTAGCTTTTAAATGTTCTGATACCTGAATTATCCAATACTCTGCCACTTCTTGTTTGTCTCACATTGTAGGTAATTACATATGCACTTAAAATGAATTTAGGTTTATTTTCCATAATTCAGTGCAATTTAAATACGTAAGTATGAACCAGTAGATTTTGCTTGTTTGTTGAAACTACTTGTTACAACTTCTTCTTTATATTCATGTATCTACTCGTATTTGTGAATAAAATAATTTATTAATTTTACATATATTTTTCCTGACCATTTATTCCACTCAGGCACACACACGTGAAAGAAAATTTCAGTGCTTTGTTTTATTTCAATTGAGTCTTCCTGCCACCTTCTTTACACCCTGATTTCATTGTAATAGGAAATAAAAACAAAATTTGAAACATTTTCATTTCTCATTTAAAATATTCTGCTAGCAGAGGTGCCTAGGGAATGTCTATCAATTTTAAATCAGATTGGTTTTCTGTATGGGCATGAATCTCAGTTGTAAACTTATTTCTGCTAAAGAAAATTATAAAAACGACTGTGCCTAAAATGAAGAAAAGCCAACAAATGCATGTGCACTAAAAAAACAAAAAGTCATGCCATGCTGCTTACTTCTTTGATGGAGACTTGATATCATCCTCAACTGACATGGTAGAACAGTTGGCTTATCTATGTATCAGCACATTTGGGATCATTCCTGTTGCGCTGCCTGCTCAACTTCTCTAAAACCTCAATAACAAGTACCCAAATCCTCTCTTGGAAAGACATCTGTCCCATCCATTCCTCTATTGATCTCTGTATGGGAAAGCCTCCTTCTCTTTGTGTCAAGCAGCGTATCTGTAGAAACTACTTTCTCAACAATTCCTCCTTGAATGCACTCATTGATGTAGGCCTTACTTGGTATTTTACATATTATTAATATACAGTAATTGTGATGAGCATACTGACACATAACCAGTGCGAATGATGCAGATAAACCAGATAAGATCAGTGTTAAATAGTTACCAGAAGAAGAATGAGAACTGGGAACCAGTATCTTCAGTGTAGAACTGAGGGAGGTTTTACCGTGTCTCTCTTAGCCACATCTCTGAAAAGGTTTTAGACTGGCTGATACACTTCACTGTCAGAGGTTTTCTTTTGCACTCTTACTCACAGCACTGTTGTGGGCAGGAGGAATTTCCAAATTGGGCAAGATGGGGAGAAACTAGTTAGAAAGACCAGTAGGAGAACAAGCATCACAAAACGTTTCAACAGCTGGTTCATCAAAGTATTGTCAAAGCCATCACTGCAAACACATCAGGAAGCTATCATAGAATAGAATCACAGAATCATACAATTGTTAGGGTTGGAAGGGACCTTAAAGACCATCTAGTTCCAACTCCCCTGCCATGGACAGGGACACCTTCCACTAGACCAGGCTGCTGAAGACCCAACCAGAGGGTCCCTTCCAGTGTGGTTTTCCACGATTCTATGGACTTTTTTCCCTGTGCTTACTTGGCAAGTTCATTCTACACAGATAATAAATTCTGTAGGCAAGAGTCATATTCTTGCTATAAAAATCACTAATGAAGTACCAAAACTGAAAATAGTTTAGCAAAAATAGGGTTAGTTCTGGACTTACAAAAATTTACAACAGCAGACATTTAGCTCTAAATGTGTAAGCAATCGAGTTCAGTGGCACCGCCTGTGTCTAGGAAAGCTCATGGACAACCATTTTTTGGGAGTCTAGGAGTAGGAAAAAGCTGATTGTGATTTTAACTAAATAAAGTACTTTTAAAGTGAAAGTATTTGTGTATATGTTTTGGGGGAATGCTATCCCCTTGGTTTCAGGGTCACATGAGGCTGACAGGTTACAGATAGCAGATGGATCTCTACTGGGCTGCTGATGGGTGTTTGCCATCTCCAGCACAAAGGACACACGTGGGAAGTCCCACCTGCCAACACAGGTACTGTAACGCCTACAGGGAACATCCTGATCTACTAATTAAGTTTTATCCAATCTACACGATGTGAAAAATTGAACTATATTTACCAGAACTAGTCATTTATGAAAATGAACAAATTGAAACATATTTGGAATTTAGAGCTCCCATCTGAGCAGTATCAGCACCTCAGATGGTAAAAATCACATCATGGGGAACCTGTTGAGTGAACAGAAAACAGTCTGTTTTTTCAATCCCTGAAGAAAGCTTTGACAGACTGGTTTTATAATGTTTCTGGAATATTTTGCCATGGCATTCAACCTTCCAATAGTGTTTCAGGCAAGCTATTTCTGCTAAATTTGTCAGTGAGATGCAAAGTAGTGGCAAAAACAATTCATAAGCATAAAGCAGCCTTCACCTTTCCTTTATAAATCTGTGTCTTTCTCTAATACAAATTGTGCCAAAAAATTGCAAAGCTGTCTACATATTTATCTACATACGTAGAAAACTTCAAAGCAGAATTACAAGTTTAGAAATTATTGACAGGCAACACCTGTTGCACCATCTGCACAAAAATTGAATAAATAAACCCTCACTTTTGAAGCAGAGCAATCTTTTTTTCTTTTTTAAGCCTTGTAAATCACTTAAATCTCAGCACTAATTATAGCTCACCATAGAAGTATATAATTTAAGCCCAACTGTTAAAATTAATTATATTGTAACGAAAAGGAGAAGCTGTGATTGGATCAGAGTATAGTAGTAGTGATGTGAGAACATTTTCTAACAATAGATTTGTATTGTATCCCTAGAAATAAAATTAAATAAAAGGTGGGTCAACAAAAGCAGCAACTTTTTTTTATTTTGATATTAAAAAAGTGAATGGACTAAATCCATTTAGTCACAACAAAAGTGAAAATTCTAGTTATTTTGTGAATGATAATTTTGATATTATGATATTTTGCATGTGTTATTTGCAGCGTTATTTTGATGAACTGCTAAATGGAAGGTACAGGTCTGCAGAATTACCCATTTGCACCACTAGATGTCTCCAGCTCCATTCACAATAATGGCAAATTAACCGCATACAAAATACACTACATTCAGCTGTGAAAATCTGCTTGGAAACGCTCAAGCTATAAAAGCTGAATCCCACAAGTTTCTCACCACGACTGATAAAAAGTCAATGTTTTACATGAAAGGTGCTATCCTGTTGTTCTGAAACAGAAAAGGTGATCTAAAATATTCTGGCTGCAGTATAATTCTCAAATGTCAGTAAGAGAGTTAAAACGAATATGTGCTGCATGTCTTTATGTGTTTAAGAAATAACTGGTTTTCCTAGATGGACAATTTCTTGAGGAAGTAATTCAACCACAAAAAAACCTCACAAAACTCTGTGGCCCTTTTTCATACCAAAGACGAAGAAACTGATTTTTTTTTTTTTTTTTTAAAGCAAAGATTTTCTTTCTCTAATCTGTTGCTTTGCATGTTTTCACATTAATAATAAAAATCAGTTGGTATATTTACATATGAAAACAGGTCCAGAAATATCACTGAAAGGGCATTTCCTTTCCAAATCACCATATACAGGGAAAAATGAATGAGATTGCACAGCGCTAGTGTCAGTGTTTGGATTCAATATACTGCATCCTAAACATAGCATCATGCCACAAGAAAGATACAAATGGGACTGCACTGCAGATGCAATTGCTTCTCAAGATGGGATTACTACCTCAAGAGGTCAAATGATGCAAGTTTCATGGTAGGTACTGGAAGGAAGATCTAGTGAATGATGAAATAAATTTCAAGAGTTCAAAAAAATGACAGCTCAATACCACAGAAGTTCTGCCACTAAAGCAAAGGAAAAAGCAATGGAGTGATTTACAGGGCTATTCTTAAGAAAACACTTCTGTCTCTTTGTGCTAGCGGTAAAAGTTCTAAGATCCAGGGAGAGATTTACTAAAATGCAGGCATAGAAAAGATCTGACTCTGTTTTCAAATGCAATTTCTGAGACACTCCAAAGGTGGGGACCCGTGATAGTCACCCAAGGAGAAAAACGTCATACAGACAAAATGTTCTGAGAGTCATCAAGTGAACAGGATGGGTCAGAACTGTGGAAACCAAAGCAGGAGAGACTTTTCAAAGAAAGCACAAGGCCTCCTGGGCTGATGGTGGCTGACAGCCTAAGCAGAGAAATCACACTGATTTTGAGATTTCATGATGGATGTGAGATAATAATTAAGTACCAGAATAGAAATGGGAGTTCAGTATGGAATCACAGAGGAAAAACTTGAAGCAAGCAGTAAAACACAGAGGGCACAGAAATGGCTGGAAAAGAAAAAGTTTCAAGTATAAGCATTTTGAATGCAGGTACAGTGAAAGCAACATCATAGAAACCTTCAGTAAATGCAGCTTTTTCCCACCCCCCTGCCTTGTATTCGTCCCAAATATTGCTACAAAGATAGTTTTGCTAGGACATGCAATGGAAATACATATGTAATTCCCGAATTTGGAAGAAAAATGTTGTGCAGTATCCAGTAACTGTCAATCAAATGAAAATGACAGAATAATATTGAACTTTGCTCATCCCAGTGAGCATGTTCCAGACATTATGAGGACATCAAAATAATGAATGACTGAATGACAAGGCTTGCTGGAAACTCCTTGCCCTCTGAAGCCCATTGAACATTTCATTTTTTATGAAAATTTCTCTGAAGTGTCTTAGTTTACAGGTTGGGTTTCTTCAGTGTGTAAGAGCGTTCCATGTAAAACATACGAATCTATTAATGAACACCACCACTTGAAATATAAACATGAAAACAAGAATCCTGAACACTCAATAGCTTTATGGTTAATTTATCACTATTTTGGAGTACTTGGTAGCCAGTCTATATTCAAAGAGGCAGCAGATTACTAAAATTAAAAAATATTCTATAAAAATTATTATACAGATAAAGAAATTCCTAACCTGCAAACAACTGGGAGTTTAGAAAGCACAGTGAGGAACTGTCCTCATGGGCTTAATTTGTTCTTAAATTCTCTCTAAAAGTTCTCCAGGCTAGATCTGTCTTTAATCTCACCTGATATAATTGGTCTTTCATAAAATAAGAATCCAATACATTGTAATCACAAAACATATTATTGCAGATTTTCTCTCCAGGGCATAAAATTGAAACACATTGAGTTACAGAACTTTTAAAATGAACTGCACATGAGTAGCAACTTTCACAGTTTATACA
>NW_009935208.1:0-41039 GCF_000696875.1 Nestor notabilis | reverse complement strand
CACTGAGCATCCATATCAGTAATCCTCATGAAATGCAATCATTCACATCTTGCCATATGACCACATTAAGATGACACATTTCTTTATTTGTGTCTGCATCATGATTCTCACACAATGCTATGTAGTATCTCAGGTTCCTCTAATACAATCATTTTAAAATTTCTTTTAACATGAGAATATTAAACATTTTGCTCAAAAATGAAATCACTGAGCATAAACTCCATGGCCATGAGTAATTCAATTTACTTTCAAAGTTGGCCCTGATTTGAATGGGAGTTTGGGCTGTATCATTCCCAACTAAACTATTTGCGGTTCCAAAATATATGAAACAGCAGCATCACCAGTCAAGATTCTCATCAGCTGCCACAGTCACCACCCTGCCTAAACAGTGAAGCATGAAGCACTGGAGGAGCTGTGTAGGCTGATAATGAGTTACAAATATCTGTGTAGTCCCCATATACAGAATATTTATGCCAACAGGACATTCAACTGACTCATTAGATGCATGAAATCACTCTACACACAAAATTCCTTGTCTCTACTCTGATTTTTCATTGTTGTAGTCTATTTCTTTATGGCGAAAACAAATGTCTTTTTTCATGTGCCATTTGTAAAAGTTAAGAGAATTTCTCAAGGAATAAAGAATATTTTTTGAGTACAACAGATAAAAGTCATATTTAACTGCTATTAAAAAAGAATCAAAATTAAAACATAAGCTGAATAAAGGGATTCTGTATCAACAGAGGAAGTATGTGATACAATCTTCATTTAAAAAGATAAAACCAATCCCTCAAACCCAACAAAATCCTAAACAAACAAATCCAAACCCCAAATCTGACTCTCAAAACTGCCTGGTCCTTCCCTTATTTCACACAGGAGCTGGAGCAGGCTTCCAAAATATTTCTGGGAGGGAATCAGAAGATTTCCACTAATTAGAGAAAAAAGAAAAAGAAATCAAATTCTGTTTATTGTTATCTTTATTTACAACGGCACAACCCAAAATAACTCAAATGCCCTCAAAACAGGAGCAGTCTTTTCAATCTTTACCCTTTTTTAATTACCAAATTATTTTAATTACCAAATGATCATGTCCAGAGAGAAATGTAAGAGAAGATGTAGAGCATAACAAATAAAATTTCCAAGCATATCAGCCTTATTAACAAAGTAACACCCTATTGACCAAAACTTAGGGGAATATTTTCTTCAGTAAAATTAGTTGTAAAACCATTAGCTTAGGGATGATTCACCTCCGGCAGGGATGACGCAGCAGAACAAACATGATGTCCTTAAAGGCAGTAGTTCACATACGATGCCCATTTAGAAGCAGCATTAGAAGTATGAAAGTACAGCCTGCTCACAGGCTGAGATCACTCTTACAAAAACAAGAGTTTCTGAGAACTAATGTATATTCATATGTCTGTTGCTTCTTGGAAAAGAAGCAGGAGCAGGAAAAAATACCTAAAGGATTTAACAATATAAGGGGAGTTATATCGTATCTGCTACCGAAAGAAAGTCAAGTCAGTGCTCAAGGCATGTCCTAGAGCACAAACACTTAAAATATTTCTCTTGCTGTGTTCTGAAGCATAGCTGTTGCTGTGAAACTGTGAGAGTAAGTCTTTCCCAGCTATTGTTATAGTGACAGTATGCAAAGATATCCCATTACTTGATGTATGTCTTCAAAGACAGCTATGAAAGCCATGGCAGTCAAAGTCCCAAGTGGCTGGAGAAAGGGAATATTACATCCACTTTTAAAAAGGGTAAAAAGACACTGGGAATTACTGGTCAGCCTCCCCTCAGGGCCCATTAAAATCTTGGAGCAGATTCTCCCAAAAGATATGTTGAAACCTATGGAGAACAGTAAGGTGATGAGAGAAAGTCAATATGGCTTCACCAAGAGGGAAATTGTGCCTGACTAACCTAGTAGCCTTCTACAATGGAGAGACTCCATCAGCAAAGAGAACAACTGCTATCATCTACCTGAAGTTCAGAAAGGTCTCTGTTATTGACACCCACAGTATTGTTGCTGCTAAAATGGAGAGATATGGATTTGATGGATGAACTATTAGATGTGTAACGAACTGGCTTGGTGGCTGCATCCAAAGAGTTACAGTTCATGGCTCAATGTTGAAATGGAAGCCAGAAATGAGTGGTGTATCTCAAGGGTCCATGCTGGAACCAGGATGCTTTAACATCTCGATCGGTGACATAGACATTGGAATTAGGTGTACCTTCAGCAAGTTTGTGCATGACACCAAGTTCAGTACTGCAGCTGATCCCTTTTCTTGCTTGAGAAAAGGGATATCATTAGAGGGACCATGGCAGGCTTCAAAAGAGAGCTCATGAGACCCTCAGGAAGTTCAACAGGGCCAAATGCAAAGCCCTGCGGCTGGGTCAAGGTAATCATCAGTATCCATACAGACTAGCGAATGAATGGATTGACAGCAGCCTTGTGGAGAAGGACTTTGGGATAATGGTAGATGAAATAACAGGTATGAGCCAGCAGTGCATGCTTGCAGACCTGAAAGCCAGTCATATCCTGGACTGCACAAGTAAAAAATAGTAGGGACAGCAGGTTGAGGAAAGTGATTCTCCTTCTCTACTTTGCTCTCATGAGACCCCCATGTAGAGTACTGCATCCAGCTCTGGGGTCCCTACAACAAGAAAGACACAGACCTGTTAGAGCAGGTCCAGAGGGGGGCACAAAAATTATCAGAGGGATGGAAGTCCTCTCCTATCAAGAAAGGCTGAGAAAGTTGAGGTTGTTAAGCCTGGAGAAGAGAAGGTTCCAAGAAGACCTTATAGCAACCTTCCAGTGCCTAAAGGGGGCTTCTAAGGAAGATGATGAGAGACATTTTACCAGGGCCTGTATTGACAGAACAAGGGGCAACAGCTTGCTTTAAACTGCAACAGCAGCAGCTTTAAACTGAAGCGCATAGATTTAGATTGGACATAAGGAAGACGTTTTCTACAATGAGGGTGCTGAGGCACTGGCACAGGTTGCCCAGAGAAGCTGTGGCTGCCCCATCCCTGGCAGTGTTCAAGGCCAGGTTGGACGGGGCTTTGAGAAATCTGGTCTAGTGGGAGGTGTCCCTGCCCATGGCAGGGAGTGTTGGAACTAGATGGTCTTTAAGGTCCCTTCCAATCCAAACCATTCTATGATTCTATGATTACAGAACTGTAATAACATATCATTTAAATTCAACTGGTAATGAAAATATTTACTAATAAGTTACAAGCTTCTAGACAGTAAGGACCTCTTACACATCATAGTACAAATATCACAGCACAGTAATAACCTGTCATGTCATTAAAACAAAATCTCTCATTTCATGGCCTTAGATTAAATAGGTTTTACACCACATATATGCTCTAATCTAAAGATTAAAGTAAAATTCCTATTTATTTCAGCTAAGCCTTTAACTGAGGTTAGGTGTCTTGCTCTAGCTTTGACTGCAAAAGTGATTTACTTCAGCAGGCAAACGAACAGAGTTCTTTGACGCTAATGGTATTGCTGTGCTCTGCAAATGGAACTAACAAGTGACAAGTGACACATAAAAAGGGACAAAAACAATATAGTAAAGTTTCAATTTAAAAAATCCACTGAGATTAAGCAGGAAGGGGCAATAGGGTTTCACACTGTGGTGAGATAATTGATTCCTTGGGATTTGAAGTCCAGCCAGCTGTTTCTGTTTATCTTGAGATATCCCCAGGAAAGAGTTTTTCTTAATTTCCATTACAATGAGTCTTCAAGGAATGGGTTAAGATAAATTCTTTGCACTGAAATCTTTGCACTGATTAAATTCCAAGCCTTATTTTGTCTGTGCTATAAACACCGACCAAACCACTTGCAAAAATTTGAAGTCAATCATGTTGTATTTCTTATCTGCTTTAACATGCCAGACTCCACAGACCTTGGTCATTCTGAACAAGCCACTTCGAAAAGCACTCTCAGAGTGCACTTCCAATAGAATTGCGTATGGATAAGGATACAGGGAAAGGCTAAAGTTAGACACATTCATAATGCTTCGGTTATACCCATCTACAGTGAGAAGAGTTTTAGGGAAGGCATGAAGAATAAAGCAACTTCATGCTTTTCCCCCTTTCTTCTCTGTCGTACACGTCAGTGCCTGCAGTGTCCTGATTCTACTTCTGAATTTAGAGTAGATGAGTGGAAAATAAATTAAGAAGTGTGGCTCTTCTTATACTGTGCTGTTCTAATGAAATGCATGAAGAAATAAACTGGAAAAAAGTAGCGAAATAAATACTGTCTTTCAGTCACAGTGACCATAATTACACAAGTAATAAATACAAAACTGCCAAAGGAAAATTCATCCATGTACTTTCAGGCAGCTGGCTAAGGCGTCCATGCATATAGATAGGCTTTCTCCCTCACTAGACTCCGATATACATAAATCACGATTTTTTATACTTAGAGGACACATCCCATAGAAAATTGTACTACTTTGCTCTGAGATTCTCTCAGACAACTAACATCATTTATTACAAAATTGGTACACTTACAGCATTATGACTTTCATTTTGTGAAAGCATATATGCTTAAAGCATATCTGCAGATGGGGCCCATAAATAACAGATTTTGGACTTCTTTAATATCTAGAGATGCAGAAATCTGAGTGACATGGGTTACCACTGTGCATTTACCACTTGTGAAGTCACCTGTGTCATCCTCATAGCCATGAAAATACAGTGCTAACTTATCCCATTTTTTCATTACTTTTGCCCATAAAAAGCAGAAAAGCCAGAAGTCAGAGGGCCAGGGAGACAGGTAGGGACACAATGAAGTATATTCATATCCAATCAACATTTAGGCCCTAAATTGCATTATCCTACTCTGATTTGACTGGTAATAAACGAAACTAACTTCCCAAAGTTGAGTCTGGTTTTGTCCATTTGAAAAGGGGGAGTAACAGAGTGGCTTTGGTGGGACTCTGGCATCCAGCCAAGGCCAACCCACCAGATAAGCCATTCCAGAAATTAAGTTAGTCCCAATGCATGTGAGATGTGCTTTTGCTGTTTCCTACTAGTGCAGTTACTAAAGGATTATACAGCCTACTGGGATTCCAGGTTAATCAGCACCTGTTAGAAGTCAGTTGTTACATCAGCTGCACCTAAATAAAGCTGCAAGATGTCAGTAAATTTCATTTGGGATAATATGTATTTGGATGCAATTTGCAACACATACTTCTTTTTTGAGATAAAATTAAGTTTAAAATGCAAGCTTATCCAGATATTCTGAGCAGAGTGTTTGCATTTCCCCACTTTTATTTATCTGCTGCTTTTATAATAATCTCACGTGGAAGGAAAAAGTGGAGTGTAGGCAAAATAAGAACATTAATTAAATTATCAGTTGAAGACAGAACTATTATTACAGGCTTTGAGCCACTTCAAATATTCTTACTAACCAAGACATCAACTTAATATTTCCAGAGTAACATATGAGTCCATTACTCGGGTTTGAAAAGTGCCTATTTTCTTCCAAGAACTGCATCTATTTACTGAAGCTCCCTACATAAGACCCATCAATTTCCATACTCTTGCTCTGAGTTTGACCATGACACTTCAGGGTAGAAAAAACATTACTGCAGATATTCAGAGTTCTGAACTCAAACCCATCATGCTAAAATGGGGTATTCATCTGACACTGACAGCAGGAAATGCTGTCCTATTTAACAACCAGCAGACTCCAAGCATATCATTTATGTCATTCCTTTCTCTTCTCTGTGCAAATTAATCCAGGCAACCCAATCCCACAATTACTCTGTGGATATTTAGACTGAACTTTGCACAGTTTTAATTTATTTATGGTATTAAAAGTGGAAATAGTTAATTTCATTAAAACTCTTGTGTTCATACATGGCTATAATTGTGACAGTCTTAACACCAGCCCACTACGACATTGTTTCAAAACCAGAAAGCAAAAACTGTGAAGAAAACACCACTGGAGTCACAGGAATACTAATTCAGATCATTTGCAAGTCTGAAATAACAGCAGGAGACGAAAACGCTATGGTATATGCGCGCAGAGGTCTCAGAGGAAAACACTTGAGAGCACTATTAGGCACATTTGGACTGTTGTGCCTGCTGGTTGCTACAGTGACTGCACATTCCCCAATATTGAAACAGAACAAACCCTACTTTCTAGTTTACGCTGCAGCTCAGGGAGTGATAGATGCTTCATCAAGTGGAATAGATGGTGCATGTGGCTGTGCAAATGTCTTGGTTGTTAAAGCACATAGCTGGGTGTCACGCAAGAGGTTAGCATGTTATCAAGTCAAAAACACGGTAAAGCACCATCTTCAGCTTACTGATCTGTACCTTGACATTTTGCAATTTTAATTTAAAAATTAACTCTTGGAGCTAAATATTACAATAATGTCTCTATCTGCTCTTCAAATAATAAAACTTACATAACTGTTTGGTAAAACTACTCTGTTGTTTTGCTCTCTCTCATGCCACCTTAGTCCTGTTAGGAGAAATTTCTCCTTTCAAAAATCTTAGTACTCATGTTCCCAAACTATATGCTTCATAAAATAAACAAAAATAAAATATTTATTATCCAGATAAGATTGCTGAAAACTGTGCTTATCATCCAAAATGTTTTTTGAAATGCTATTTTTGGAAGATAAGCTGATGAAGCTTAGAAGGTGACACCTCAGAAAAGCCTTTCTGTTTATATGTAACTTTCCACCCGTGTGTGTACTTCCTTTAATTAGTTCCCCATAATTTGTATTAATATATGAAATACAGCAGCTGTAGCTCTCAAGATGCAATTATAACTAAACTACATTACATGCATATTGTAAAAGCTGCCATATTGTGGTTAGTTAAAATTTATTAGTTTAAACAAATCAATTTTCTAAAAGATTACCTAAATCTTTCTAAACTGCAAAAGTCTTCAAAGTAGATCATATTGCCAGCAGTGCAGAATTCATCACAAGAGGGGAGGGGGAAAAAAAAAAAAAAGAAAAAAAAAGGAAAGAAAAAGAATAGAAACATAGAAGAGATAACAGAGAACAGATACAAGTTCTAGGAATATAAAGAACTAAGTTGTTCTAATACACAGGATCTTACTTTTGCTTATGTACAAAGAATGACTTTATTTGAAGAAGGAACAACAACAGCTCCCTAAACCTCTGAGCTGGGCAGAAAGGGTTCTGGTACCTCTTCCAAAATATGTTTGTATGCACTTGGCTATTTTGCCCAATAAATTCTCAATTCTTCCAATTCTTCCTTCTAGAGGTGGAAAATCATACCTGCCTCCATGGTGACTATATAATAATCACTAGAAGACTTTCCTGGATTTAGTATTTAACAAGTTTCATACATTTTCTAGAAGATTCTCTCTAACTGAAAGTTCCCAAATAATGATACCTACATTTCAAGAGCTAAATGAATGAGGTTACTACTCTCAGAGTTATTCTGTTATGCTGTCTGTAAGCTCTCAAAGATAGTATTTGGTTCATTCATAATTAAAGCATCATTTTCTATGACTAGAAACAGAGTAAGGGTTGGGTTTTTCTGTGTTTGTTTCTAGACATCCCTTTTCCCCCCTGTTATTAGTCCATATGGAGCTAATTAATCTTCTGCCTCAAACAGGGCCTGGTTATTTACCTTAAGACAAAGGTTTACTGGTCTAGCTTTGGTGGTCCCAAATGAAAACTTAACTGGTGTATATATCCCATCCCTATATGCAGGATAGTAATTCTTGCTATCTTAATATACTCACAAAAATCTGCCTTATATTCACAAAAATCTACATTAAGAAAATAAAATTATTCTGATTTTACAAACTATCTGCATGTTTTGTTTTCTTCATGTATTCAAAACTAGACAAAAATCAGCTCAAAATTCACTTTTTTAATTTTTCGTGAAGAGTTTCCACAAACTCTGTAACATGAAATTGGAGAAAAATGATGCTGCTGTGTACACTTCAGGATGTTTAATTCTATTACATATTGACAAAAGTGTTTGGATTTTCTTTTCATTTAGTACTTACACAGTTTTACCCATAACTCCTCACCTCCACTACCTTTGGACTTTATGAATGATACTTAAATCAGCAAATTCCATCCAAAAAGCTCAGTGAGCTTTTGAAACAAGATGTTTTTCTGCTCATTCAATCTCTTTCCTGCCTTTGTACAACTTGCTTTCCCTAACCCCTCTTTAGGCAATAATACCTAGTTGTCATCATTGTGGAACTTAATCTGACAACTCAAGAACCAAGAGCATGCAATTATGGCTTCAGCTTAAAGTTTTAAATTGGTTAGCTGAAAAGAGACAAGAGGGAAAGGCACTGCACTCCTGAAAATCATATCTGGATTTTCCCAGAGTATCAACAGCAATTACTGACTGACGCATAGATATGGATGAGCCAATGTCCTAAGAGAAACCACTTACAGCGTACCAGGAGTATAAAATGTATAAGAAGTAATTGTACCATATCAGCTAAAAAATATCCTCCCTCGGACTAGAACTACAAGATGGATGAGTCTTTTCTTTTGTTGTTAATAAAAGTAAAACTTACTGAAAACTGATATATTTCCTTAGTACATATGTTTAGGGAACAAAATCAAAATTTGTACTGCAGCCGATCCAAATTCCCTTTTCCGGTTTGGAAATTTTATGAAGTTCTCAGAGATACTGAGCAATTCTAAACAGAAATTATTTAGATCTCTCATTTCCATTCTGATACATATGTGAACTCTCAGATGTTTATGATGCACGACAAACGGGGAGCAGATCCACATCAAATGGATGTATTTTTGGTCTTAAAATACTAATTTTAACAAAACATAGCTATTGCACAGATTACCACGCACCCTGTGCAACTGCCTGCTGGGAAGCATTGTGTGACTAATTCTGATTGACTTAGTAGTGATGAGTTATGCAAAATAAGAAATGACATTTCAACTTATCACAAAATTTAACAGCCATTTGCCCTACAAATCCAGCTCCCTCAGCTACAATATTTCAGGGACTAGGTAAAATCCTGCTGGGCGCCTATGTTTATGATCTACAAACCTACTCAATGTTTTGTGGGGATGGGACAGTATAGTTTAGAAATACAACTGCTTTAGGTGACAGTTTTTAGTATGTGAAGACTAGGAAAGGCCAGCATCTTAACCGAACTATTTTTATCCACAGGATTTGACTCTGCTGCACCTGCACATGCCAAGACATTTTCTACTATTCAAACCCTTGGTATTTAACGTCAATATAAACCATATAATAATAAACGGTAAAAATTGAAGGTTAATAACATAGTAATATATGATCAACTATAGCAAGCAGGGGTGTCAAGCCAAATGCTATTTCCACTGTCAACAGTTAAGAGTGTGTACATATATCTCCTCTGTGCATCAGAAGTTCAAGCATGAAGTTCGAATAAACATGAAGCCATACTAGAAACCACTAAAACAAAATCCCAAAATACTGAGTTATATTTGCACTATCTTCTAACTAAATGACAATTAAAAAAATTAGACAATGCCCTTTCAGTGCAAAATGAGCTCAGTAATTTGGATTTCCTTAGAATGTGGATTATGTATATAAACCCATGTCTTTAATAGTACATATAGCACAGGAAAATAAATTGAGTCAACCTATGAATGGATAATCTGTCTATCCAGAAAGGTTGTTTTGGTGGTAGGAGGATTGTCTGGTTTTTTTATCCATGCCCACACACTGTTTATTTACAGACTGTAAGAGCCTACATCCCTAATGCCAGATAGCCATGGAATATCTATACACTGTCAAAGCATTCTACAGGCAATTAACTACGGGATACATTACCAGAATCATTAAGAGCGGAAACCTTCTATTGCATTAAATGCAGTAAGGGTCCCTTCTTTGTAGCTGTAGAACAGAGCACACGGTGGGTCACAGCACCACGGCCTACGTCATTTACTTCACTCACCAGTCTTGCAGAATATAGCAATGTAGTGGAATCCACCCCAGATCTAACTTCAAATGCAGCTGGAAAGACCATTAACAGAATTATCAGCATATTCACCACAAAATAAAAGCTTTCTGAAGTTTGTAAGACTGTAGTCATACTGGCATTTGTTTAGCACAGTACAAATTCACCATCTGTTGTCCAACACCAAGAATTTATGTATGAGATTAAAAAGGTAATTTTCCAGCTGCTTTTAGCTTGCAGATATTTGCATATAAAAATTACATGGATGATAAAGAAATTAGGTTTATCAAGAAAGATCAGTCTGCTTATTTACAAAGACTAGAGACTCAAGTTATTGCATATGATCACCTTGGAGTTAACGTTCTTCCACAATTGTTTATGCTCTGTAATTCAGTATTAATTACTATCAGGAAGTGTTTTGTCTGAACAGTTTGCAGCTATACAAGACTTTACAAGTAATTCAGTTTTTAAATAAACTTAGAGATCTCACTAGCTCTAGGGTAGCAAAATGCAATGTGGTGTGCTTCCAATGAAGTTGAAAGCCTCATTTTATTGAAATAATTCTCAGGGTCCTTGATTTAGTCTTCATGGCTAGACATCATCCCTTCAGCAACCACAGGCTGTGAACGATACGAGTTCACTGTAAATACAGCATACTGATTTTAACTCAGACAGCTAATTAGGTCTTTTGCATTAAAAAAGAAGAAAAAAAAAACCCCAGAAAATAGTGGGGGTTTGTATCTTTTAGAATACTTACCATCACAGTAGTGAATATCCTGAATCCCTACCTCTATGCTATGGCTATATAGTATGTGGGTCCATTAATTTTCACAGCTCTTCAGCCCACTGTTGAAATACTAGTCTTTGGTATTCTCCACTCTGCAGCAGTTCACAGGTGTCAAAAGCATCCATTTTTAACATTTCCTGCTTCATTATTGATTTACTATCTGTTTCACGATGTCCCACTACATGTTTTTCACACAGTTCTAATTAACCCTGCATCTCAAAACACAGATCTGGAGAAAGAATTCAAAACGCTACTTAGGTGAGCATGTATTTCTTCCCCAACTGATTTCCCACAAGATATTAATTCTGTTATCCATTACTGACTTGTAATGAAGACAAATTCTACATTTTCCTCAGACTTACCTTGCACATCACAGGACTACATAATTTTCAAGGCAATTTATACGAATTTGGCATGCTAGGGCTTTGCTTTGAAATTTTAACATATTTCATAAAAATATTTTACAAATTATATTTTCTAATTCACTGGAGAAAAAGGAGTAGAAATTGGACAATATATTCAAGTACTGGGGTGTGACATACAGGCATATACATTTCTTATCTCAAATACACTCACTTGTTTTCAAAACAGCAACTGATACAGAATTTCCAACATCCCAAGATACTTCAATAGGTATCTATGGAGTATTTCTTTAAAAACTATGTGGGAACTTGGTTATTTATCTGCATTGATGGACCATGGAACATATGAATCAGACCTGTGCTTTTTATTATTCTGTTTAGATGTATCTAAAGAGAATAACAAGCATATCTAAACAGAATGTTAAGTATATCCACTGCATGTTGTGACACATCCCTAGCTGTCTAAGAAGGAGGGAAGGAGAGAAAAATAGCATAGGAAAGCAAAAACAAGGTGGCCTAATGTTTGCATTCACACACTTAGGGAGGTTGCTTCTCAGACAACAGTAGGGAAGTGGGTGGGTACAAATGTCAATCAAAGGCCCAGAATAATGTTTAAAACAGCATAATCAAGAGTATCAGGAGCCTTTGACTTATATCTGGAAGAGGCAGAGAAACAAAAGGTGTTTAATCATGCTCATTAAAACTAGATAGGGCAACAGACCTTGAGGGTGAGTCACAAGCAAGCACATTTTGTACATCTACCAGACAGCTGAGAAGCCTGAAAAGACTGGCTGAATGGGCAGGACAGGGACAGCATAAAGCTGGACAAGGACAGTAGGTAGTGGGACAGGGCAAGGCTTTAAATGTTAATTACTCTGAAAGCTCCTTATTCCATGAGCAGTTAGTTGGTTGTGCATAGGAGTGGGTAGGAGGAAGGTCAGAAAGAAGTACAAGACAGAAACGTAAAGAAAATGACAAGAAAATGAAAATAAGACCTGAGAAGAACAAAATAGTTGTTTACATAGAACAGAAGGTAAATTGCTCTAAATCCCATACACAAAGCTTCTCCTCAAAATTCTGCAAGAATTCTGGAATAGATCCATATCCCTTTGTCTTGTTGGATGGGATAATGTGGATAATTCAAAGGTTCACACAAGGCATCCCTGTATCCCTTTCCCTTACTCCTAATAATACATTCAGGAGAAGGGAACCCTTCCACCTGTATATAATATCTTACCTCTTCTCTAAAATAGAAGAAGCATCTTGAAAGACAGGATAAAGAAACTGGTTGTGGTAATTTCTTGCAAACGTGCAAATAGTTTTTTGATACTAAAAAAAAAAAAAGAGGAAAATATATATATACATCTAGTTTAACTGATTATGTTTTTTCAAAATAATTCAGTACTTCTACATAACTACTCATCTTCCAGTACCATGCCCAAGAGATCATCATGGGAGAGCTCCTGTCCAGAGAGAGCAGAATAGCAGCTTGACTCTGTGGTGTGTACCAATCTCTGTTTATAAAAGCACTGGAGACTTTTTCACTTCTTTGCTGATCTGTACCATTGAAATCAATTCAACTTCATCTTCTTGTTCATATTGGAACGAGTTTATATCAATCTTGTTTGCTTTTCACATGGTAATTTGCAACACACACACACCAGAAGATAACACAGTGTACACGCACACACACACACTGAACCATCTGAATATTAGCCAATGTTAAAATAAATCATCATTACAGCCTCTTTTTGCATTTAATGTCAAGCATCAAAGTTCAGTAACTTTGAATCTCAAACTGAAGAGTTAAAATAGAAGGTTTCAAGATCCTGTATATCCCCATATTTGTCTATAAATTACAAACTTCAGCAAGATGTCAAGACTACCATTTTTTCTGATGAAAGACACAGCCAATAATAAGATAAATTTGGTTGGTTAGGCTGGTTGGTTAGTTGATTAAGACAAATTCCTATCCTACAGGATTTAGAATTGCTGCTAATAGAGTACATTGATGGCAAGTATATTTAGAGTCCAAAAGAATCTAAATTTATTACTCAGATGATATGAGATTCTATCTATTTGCCTATTCAACTAGACAAACTTCCAGAATGGTCAGTCTCTAGGTAGAACACTGAGATGAACAGATCAGAGTTGAAATCATGCAATCATGTGTCAGGCAAAATACATCTCTTAATGTGTAAATTTTAATACTGATCAAGCACTTAACCATAAATTTACAAAGATTTAATAGTCTGTTTCTCACTTACTCCAAACAAATTATGTTCTTACAAGCCAAACACTATTAGAGACAGCTATGAAAGTATTAATGCATACTTATATAAACAATGACTGCTTCAAGTCACCGTAACACAGGCAAGTATTAGTAGCAGGAGTTTCCCTCTCTCTGGGAAGCCGTAAGACAATATAAGCAAAACTAGCATGACACAGTATCAGTAACTGACTCTTGTCTTGAATAGTTACTATACAAGAGCATATAAAAGTAGCTCTATAGCTAGAAACTGAACACACACACACACACACACACACACACACACACACACACACGCATGCACTTACCAGGTTTGAGGCCATTCAGTCCAACCTCCTGCTCAGCAAGGCTAGTTTTAAGGCTAGATCAGGTTGCCTGGGGACTTGCACAGTCAACTTTATCCTACCTAGAAATCCACAAAACTACTCAGAAAGAAAAAACCCCCGTGTTTTTTATTCCTTACATCACAGCTATGACAAAAGATGGGAAAGGTATTTAAGCACGAGAGCTGCAATGAAACAGCCAACACTTTAAAAACTTAAGAGTCTTTCCTATGACAAATATAGATGGTCTTGGGAGAGACAGAGTTGCTTCTCGCCAAACAGTGCTGGGTGCAGGCAGTGTCAGGCCATAGCATCTTCCAGAAGAATTGAGTGACAATCAGTAGATACCACTGTCCTAACTATGACTGCTACTTTCATGCTTGTTCTCTCTAGTTTTATGTTTTCTTTGGGAAGCCACTCTACCCCCTTTTCCTGCACAGGCCTTTAACTACCCTGGCTTGCCACGATCATTTCCTGTACATGCTGATTCTTTATAACACATGCCAAGAAAAGGACATAAATTCCCATAGCTGCATATCCCTCATCACCCTTCCCACTCTTATCAGCGGCACTAAGAAAACCAACAGGCAATTCAAGATACTCGGTCATTAGAAGTCTCAAACAATGACTACTTCATTTTGTTTTTAGCTAACTTGTTTTTAGCATCACTAAGCATATGCCACCTCACAGGTCTGTTAGTCTCAAATTTATATATGCTTATAGGTGTTAAACTGTTCTTTCAAGTAAATTGCATGCTTTAGAATAAAGCTCATCTCATTATAAGGAGAGTGCCTGAGTCTTGAAATACAGATTCCTTAGCCCACATGTTTGTGACATGACATCTCCCAGAAAAATCTAAGTTTGGAGCTTTTTTATTTTTAAATCTCTGATAAGAAAAAAAATACAGTGATTAAAATACTACCAACATTCCTTCTGAGATCTGGTCAAAATTCTTAAGCAGAATAACCTTATAGAACAGTATCTTAAGGATGAAAAATGGAGGAAAATACTGCCACTCTTTCTTCACAATCTATCACTGGTTTGCTGTCTTAATTTATATCCTATATAGAATATTTTCGCTCATTTTCCAATTTAATAGGCTTTTTTCCTCTATCTCCTCTTACTGTGATGAGCCCCTTACATGATGAGCATGTTCTGCTTAGTATAAAATATGAGTAGACTACTCAAAAGATTTTTCACAGATGTGAATCATTTTAAGCTTAGTATTTAAAAACAGTCATGTATCTGTTCAAAAAATGCCTCATGCTTGACTCGCAGAAAAATCACAGAATCAGCAAGTGGTGCCATATTTCATTTGAGAAATGTTTCAGGAAAAAAACCCCAGCCCTTTAGAACACTATAGAACGTTGGAAAAGAACTGTAATTTTGAAGTTTAAACATGACTGAAACACGAAGAGCATTTCACATAAACCTAATATAATTCCATAATAGCATATGAGAATATTTCCAGAAATCAGACTCTAGTAATACACCTTTATATCATTCTTCACTAAAAAACATACTTCTATCAACTCTACTTGCAATCTAGGAAAAAACAAAGATACTTCTAAGACTTTTTATATCACATTTTAGTGTGATGTATACAACAGCTTTCAGTATTCAAATGTATTCATCAGCTCCCACCTTCTTGAGATCCATCATGCTGATAAAGAAATAAAGGAAGACATACAGAGACAACACAAAAAGCATTTTCCTTTTTTCTTTTTTTTTTTTTAAACACAGATTTTAAAGTACATCTATTACAGGCATTGAATGACAAGGTTCAGTAAAGTCAGAGATTTCTCCCACTCCCCTGAGCAAGCACTTCAACTGCTCTGCTAGGTGAGACACACTCATATTGAGACATCTGAAACAGCAGGTAATTTTCTAGTTTTCATCTTCATTTCTTCTGGGCAATAGAGCCTGATAAAATAGAATGACTTTTTTTCCCACAGAGATACACATCCCTTATTGAGCTAAAAATTTCATTCTTCTTTCAGGCACTTTAAATAAAATATAGAAGCAGACGTCTCACAAAGAGAAGGAATATTTATCATCCAGTCTCAGGGGAAGGTGGAACAAACCTTTGATAATGGATATTAGCAATAATACTGCTAATGACTTTCAGCAGTAGATGTATTAACTTGGCTTTCATCTGGTCAGACCAGCAGATCAGACAGAAATAAAACATTATAGGTCAGTGTTCTGTTTCAGGAGGCCTTCACAACAGTTTTCAATAAAGCTAATTATGAGCATGCTAGTCTAATCTGTGGCTTAGACATGTCCTTTGTTTACATAATTCGTCTGTTCTGCTCCTTTCTGCCTGTGGTGCAAGACTATTTTAAGAGTCCACCAAATTAAATGCACTGGTTCATCAAAAGCAACATATATGAGAAGTAATAGTGATCAAAAGAATAACTATCTCCTGTTTTTTAAAGGTTATAGACATTTTTATATAATTAAGACTGGAAATACTAGAAACACAGCAGAGATGGCAGGAACGCAAGTATTTTCCTAGAAGCAGAGACAGCAGCTTCTAAGTAGATGCTTGTAATTTCAGTTAAAATTATGGTAACACCTGAGAAGTAAACTAACAAAGCTCAGATATTACACAGAGATTGATTAAAAACTTGGATATGCAAAACACATGATATCTTTAGGAATGTCGTGTAACATGCATTTAGCCAACATTCACAATTTTTCCTTTTAAATGGTCTTAATTAATCAGGACTTTAAAAATGCTGCTGCAGTCCACTACACCTTCATAACACTTCAGTCAGAAGACACAAAGTTCTCAAACATATGAAAGGTTAAACCTTCCAAATGATATTCATACATTGGTTAAACCAGTGTGGACTCCCACAATCGTCAAAAATGCCTCCTCCATGAGTGGTTCAGTGAAGGTTCCCCTCTGCTGCTCCACTCTGTGCTAGACGGGTGAGAATAGGAAAGGTGCACCTTCATAGCAACAGAGGCCTCTTGGCAATTTACAAAATCTAGCTAAAGTCTGCACTAACGGGGAACAGATACTTGCACTGATCTATTAGAGATTATTTTAATTTTGGAATTGCTTCGAGAGTGAGCAATTCAAGTGGCAGAAGAGATAAGTCTTTTTATTTCTTGCAGCAGAATGTTGTATGACTCACCAATTTATGTTAATTATTGCTCCTAAAGAGCTAAAATCAGATACTGCTCTTGCTTTTAAGGAGGGGAAGCAACAAGAACATCAGCCAAGCAGTGACTTTTAAACAGTAGGTTAAATACCCATCAGTGCCTAAGGGAGCACTTTCTAGCATATTTCCTATGCTAGACACGACAAGTTCACATAAATGATCTTCTACTCTAATCTTCATTTTACCATTAGCTCTCACATTAGTTATCAAAAAGCTCATGACTTACTGAACACTCTTTTAATCTGAGACTATGCGTATCACCTGAATGTATTTATTAAAGTTGTCACTGATTTTAATACAGGTGTTGATAAGCAGTACAAAAACTTAACACATTTCTTGATTGCAACTTACCTGTTCACATTTTAGGGTTAAAAGATCAAAACCACAACTGCTATTTTTCCCCTACTCAGGAAGCAACTTGTTCTACCTGTACCACCTGTACTACCAAACAGTATTCAGTCCCATTCCAGTTATTAGATGGCCCATTCTCAATTGTTTTGTATCTTTTCAAAATGACACTGAAAATAAGTGCTTTCCTTTCACTGGCTTAATCACTTAGACATACACAGATGTCTGTATTAAAATTCTCTATGTGTTTTTCCCCATGCATCTGCTTTATTCTCCTGCATTTGTTCTATTAGGTTTTGTTTCTTTTTGCTAATTATTATTACAGTTATTGGGGGCTATGGAAGCATAAATGACTAAAAACTAATAAAAGAGAAATGGGAAGTTCTCTTTCTGCTACTTTCTTTGAGATATGGCAACTTGTGTTAAGTAGAAATGAAAACTACTGTCAACTTTCAAGATAATGAATAGATATTTGTGATTCCAGTGCTTTCGAGTTGTGAATATTTGCTGTGTCAATATTCCCAACTGAAATGGCATATCCTACAAAAATGAAGATTTATTATGGAATTCAGATACACTGCTCCTGCAAAGGAAATTAAAAGAAAAAAAGATAAATTTGAATTTTTAACTAATCTTGTGTTATCTTTAAGAAGTAATTAATTTTAAAATACTTGAGAAATTTAATTTAAAAATAAATTCCCTTGTCTGTACAAAAGTCCACTTGATCTTAGCTTTTCTGAGCTTGGCCCATCATCTGCAGGAGTTGGCATGCTTTATGACCTAGGCTAAGCCAAGCCAGCATCTGCATTGTTGCTTGGTCTTGAATCCTGTGACCATATCCCAACATGCTGTTTCGATGCAATAGCATGAGCTGCAGCCTCTGACAAAGCAGGGATTTCCTCTCCTATGGGGGAGTTCTTAATTTTAGTATTCCAAAGATGCTGGAAATTAATTAAGAAGGCCATCCTCATGACTGTCTACTTTTTTCAGACATACATATCTTCCCCAAAGTAGGAATGAATCCAGAAATAGAAGATGTGGCTGCCCCATCCCTGGCAGTGTTCAAGGCCAGGTGGGACAGAGCTTTGAGCAACCTGATCTAGTGGAAGGTATCCCTGTCCATGGAAGGAGGGTTAGAACCAGGTGATCTTTAAGGTCCCTTCCAACCCAAACCAATTCTATGAAAATATTCTACATATAGCACAGAAGATTAAAACATCTACTCCTACATGCCCCCCAAAAAATTTAAAATGAAATCAGGAAAGCAAAAACCAGAATTAATCAATTTCAGCTTTTTGATTCAACAGTTATGTCTGTTAGAGAGCAATAACAACTCTATGGATTTCTCTCATGATCTTAATGGATGTAATCAAGATTTACAACTAGAACTATACGATGAGAAACTGTCTTGGTCTGTAAAAGTACGATTTCAAATATACTACATGTATATTGCAACACTTACTTGAGAGCAGCATTGCTAACTTAGTGATTTTCAGTATTATATCCTGACTGTATTACTTCCATTTTTATGTCACTCATGTCCCCCATTTTCAGCACAAAATACAAAATGGATTTAATTAAACTGTAGGTGCTTGGTGCCAGATTTCTCTCTTACATGTGGGCACTGCCAAGCACATATTTATTTTTAAAACCCAGAATACCAAATATTGTACAAATACTAGAGGGATAATTTGTCCTTTCCCACAGAACATATGCTCATAAAAAAATCCAAGAAATGGTAGAATAAAAAAGCCACATTAATTAAATAAATAAAAGTAGGCATTGATCTGCGTATGTATTTATAAAGATCCAGATGGAGAAAAGACTATAGTTAAATCTGAAAGCTTGAAGACTATGCTGCTAAACTAACTTACCAAGAAATATTTAACATATTGTGTGCATAGACAAAGGCAGAGGGGGAATGGAAACAAATCGTCGTTAATGATGTAAATAGGCCTAAGCAGGAATGATAAAAAGTAAGCAAGTGATTAATCGTGCATGATTAAGGAGTTTGATTTAATTAAAAGGAGTAGTGAAAAGGAGTAGTGACAAATACTGTCAAACAAAACTATTTAAGCAGTTAAACTACATTTGAACAGAAAAACAGGAATAATGTGCAATCTGAGTGAGTCAGAAGGTGTGAGGATAACGAAAGACAGAAGATGGAACTGCTGAAAGCAACAAATAGGCAAAAATTTTGGCAGTATTTCTGAGGAAAAGATCAGGATTAGCATGATATGCAATAAGATAAATTTCTCATATTACAGACCTGAAAAACAAACTGATTACATCATGCACAAGCCTCCCTCTGTAGACTGTCAAATTGTCACAATAAAGAATTAACCTGTTATTTAAAGCCAGAGCAGACTGCACTGAGGCAAATAAATAGAATGAACAGTTTTCACTGATAAGCAGCAGGTACAATTTCCCAGTTACAAGTAGTATTAAACACCAAATGCTGCTGAGAAGTAAACATTGTAATTACTAAATTTAGAATTAAATTGAATACATATTTTCTGAATAATGTGACATTTTTCTCTGAAGATGCAAATAAAAAGAAAAAAGAAAACTAGCTTAAGCAATTTAAATATGCAGGAACATGTGTGCTTTTAATCAATATATATTGTATAAATGTATATTTTTATATAATTGCACTGTTTTACAACTGCACTATTTACCAGAAAAATACTTTGATATATTCTGACTACACAATTAATGATGTCTTTTAATGGACAATATTCAGAGAGCAGTTAGAACTATTTCCTGATGTGGCTGCACAGAGGAGACACTCCTCCATGCATATATACTTAATCCAGACAATGAAGCAACCTTACTTGTCAACTATGAAAGTACCTTGCATGCAGAGCATGAGTAGCAGCTGGCAAAGCAACCATTAAGCAAAGTAGTTCTTCATATTTTCTTCATCACTGCTGAGCTTTCAGTAGCTTTCAATTACAATATAGTCAATCACATATGATTATATTTCTGATTATATCATAATCTCACACAAATTAATTTACATAGTCATTGCTACCTGAGCACACACCAACATTACAGTCTGGGAGCACTTTGGGTCCCATCCCTCCCACAGGCAATAAAGGAAAGAAACTGTCTTTTTACCTCCCCTTCAAATTTCCAAAAGGATATGCTGTTTTCAATCATCTCAATATTCACCTGGAGCATTATACATCACAACGCAATCCAGTTTTACCAAATCTACCCACTGGAGGTTGAACATGCTCAGCACTTCTCAGGAGGGTATTCCTTCCACATTCCTCAGCCTGTGTGTGTTTAGTGTCACTTATAAATGGCTTTCCAGATGGGCTTCACGTACAAAAATAATAGGTATGTATGCATACACACAACATCACCTCATACTGAAGCTGATGCTAAGAAAACATTGGGAGGTATTCAGCACTTTACAAGACTGATTCATTTTTTCTGCCCTAATTATACCTTTCTTCTGCAAAGTGAAGGTATTTATATTTTAAAAGTGACCTTGACCATCCTGGTGTTCTCTTAAGAATATTAAATTATCACTGTGGGTTGGTTGGGGATTTTTAATTAGTAGTTTCACTGAATTTTGCTCAACCACAGACGACATCTGAACTTTTCTTCTCGCTATTCAACATACCAGTAATAAGTTTTATTTTCTACTTCTCTATGTTTTGAACCAAAAGAGCAATTCTTTATCCCCCAAAAAGTGCGTTTACCCAATGCCTTACTCATTTCTACATCATTGCATAACACAATCTTTCAAGAATAAGTTACACCTGAAGAAAAAAACCACCTTTTGAGAAAGTGACAAGTAAGTAAAAACCTGCTTTTAAATTAAATAATATTAGGCACATTTGACTTTCATTTGGCAACCTACAGCTGAATCAGCCTACACTACAGGAGATACAGTGTCACCAAGCTATGCATAGTTGAGCTGCGTTACTGGGATTGTTATGCTTCCATTAACAATAAACACTGGGGCTTTGAGCCAAACTGCTCTATGCAACCATTAACGTATGCTGAGACCAGATTAAGGATAGAGTACCCACACAGAATTCTAGGGGTGGGAAAAAGTTGTGCTACCATGCTTAGAATGGTGATTAGCAACAACCATCTTTACATTAACAGTTGGATACTGCTGTATTACAAAAATGAAAGAGTAATTGTGGGTTCCCTGCTGCAACTTGCATAAGATACTCTGGACTGTATTTAAGTAGCTTTGTAGTGACCAGCACTGGCACAGCAGTATCCTATCAAGCAATACTGAAGGGAAAACAGCAAGCAATTGATTTACTCTGCTATGTATTAATTCGAAATAGAAAAATAACAACAAAAACCTACACAAGCATCTAGGAAGCTAGGATCTCCAAGAGAAACAAAACAAACAAACAAACAAACAAACAAAAGAAAGTAAGAAAGAATCCATCTATTATTCCAAAATTAAGTATTGGGTGCATTTTTGTGCAGCATTTGCACATATGCACATGAACCAAAATAAACATCTTTCTGCCAGCTACCATGTTCTGCATTTGCATTGTCCCCAGTCACTCTGTACCTCCTCTAAAAGCCAAGCACAGTATCTTCCCCATCAAGACCCCAAGATGTGTCTCTCAAAACCACTGTGAGAAGTGAAGATAGAATCATTAAATTCTAAGAAAGCAGTAACTTTAAAAAAAATGAGGCTTAATCCAGTGAAGCCTGAAATAAGGCTAAAAAATTTCTAGTCTTCCATTCCAGTAGTAAAAAACACAAGACTCAGAGCCACATCCTCTTCCTTTGCTGTTCTGTAATGTTTGGGGTTTTGTTTTGTTTTGTTTTCCAAGGCCTTTTATGCAAGTAGCAGACCTGAACTACAGAGGTTCCATGACACTGTTACAAAAAGTTTTCAACTGTATAATGAAGACAAGCTCCCTCTCAGAAATCAAAGAAATGAAGGAATGGAAGAATGAGTAATAAACTGCAGCATTTAAACATGGATCAGGAAATGTTTGAGTTTTTAAGGATAATGTAGCATCTTTTCATTTGAAAAAACAATCAAGGAGACATTTAAGCAAATGCACAGCTGCCCAATGGCAGTGAAAACAGAACCTGCTAGGAACGACAAAATCTGGCAGTGATCTCGCAGAGCAGACAGGATCCTGGTCCCACACAGCTTTCCACACACCCACTTCCACACACTAACAGCTCTACAGCTAGGCTGCTCCTGGGAAAAACAGCACTGATACAACCCCAAAGAAAAAACTAATAAACCAAGGAATTTAGTGTAAGATGTTACATAAGTTACACAAGACCATTTTCTGCGAAAAAGAGATGAATGCTTCTAGTTATCTTGAGTCAAGGCTGCCAAAAACTGAAAACCAGCACCGGAAAACCACTCTAAATGCCCCAGACAGAGCAAGTGCTACTGAGCTGCACAATGCCTTGTCTAAATGTTTGGCATTACCTTTGTAGCTAATAGATTTTCTTGTTTGAAATGTCCTGAACTGCATTTCAAACCTCCAGGCTTTTCCGTCTGGAATCCTAGGTGCTCTGAATCATCACTGCCACTTCCAGAAGATGGCACCAGCGACCTTTGTTATATTACAGAAGACTGCATTTGCCACTTTGTACTTTCTCCGCTTCATTAATGCACACAAAACCTGTCTGTGATCTTCACTGACCCATCTGCTTAATTTTGAGAGAAAATTTAGTAGGCTGTAAATGGTTCTAGCAATTCACATCCACTTTGCAACGATTTACATGTTCTGCAGCATGAGGCTTATGTCATTAAAATGTGTAACATTTTCATTAACACTAATTTTGTCTTGCAATAATGTATAAAAGCAGAATGAAACAGGTTAAAGATAAGAGTATCTAGTTTTGAGAACATAAAAGAAATATATTAAATATCATAATACAACTGCAGCACTACTAGAAAAATATTTGCTTGTACTTTTTATGAAAAACATGCTGCATAAAACAGCAATGAATTTGAAAATTATTCTCTTTTTCCCCGAAGATTTGAGTGAATTGCTTGTAATTCTGAGTACTGCTTCCAAAGCCAGAGATGCAATTTCATTACTAACTTCATAACAATAATGTTCCTTTGGGGTATTATAATACAAATATCTTGACCCTTTGCTACATAAAAAGGGCACTGCAATGACTATTTGGAATCGCATTTGCAATTCTAACTAAAGACATCTTAAGTCAGGATCATACATGACCATGGAGTCATGCATATCTCAGTTCTTCCCACTAAAAAAATCTTTGCAACAATAACTACATCTGTGTATCGCCAGAAAAAAATTAAATTCTTCAACTGCAATTTTCAAACTTTCCTTCACTCACTAGTTGTTACCTGCAACTCCGTACAGCCACAATTTTATTCTTCCCAATTCTTCATCTCTTCCTTATATAGCCAGGGGGTACAGCTTGGCTATAAAGCCTTGCTTCTTACAGCCTGCTTGTACTGCTGTATTCCTCATTACTTTATTTCAATACTCACAGCTAGAAGCTTTTGTTATTTTTATCCTGCATATACAAGAGCTGTCAACAAAGTCAAATAATGATACTTAAATACATCCTAAATACAGGGCTAAATATCTGAAGCCACAAGTTGCCAATACCTGCTGATACACAGGAAGTTTCAAGAAATGCAGTGACAGACACAGACCAGACTGTCCTGCTTTGTTGGAAAGCTAGCATCAGTTCTGCAATACTGGTCAAACATAAAATCCTTCTTTATTTTATATTGAATTTGCAATGTGTCTAACCAAAATGCCATGCAGTGCATGCAGGCAAACACTGATTATAAAAATAGCTGGAGGTTTTCAAGCATTTTTGTTGAGCTTTGACAGAATCCTGCAAGTAATGATCAACACAACAAAAAGATATTTTAAATAGCAGGATTTACTTAAGAAATGCCTAAACTAATTTCACATACACTTGTGTAAATTAATGCTGTTCAAACCAGTAAATTATTTCCTTTTCCTCCCCAGGAATTAGAATCACCAAGTGTCAGAATCTCACTTTGATTTTCAAAGAATGAAAACACATAATAAAATAGCTCTCATTTTAAAAAGAAAGGAAGGATATAACCTAAAGGCTTCCCTGAAGCACATCCCAAGCATTCACAATTAGCATTTCACTACAGTTTAGTTGAATTGCTTATTTAAATTATTAAAATTGCTTATTTAAAATTACAAGGGGCAGTCTTTGACTTCTAAGAAGAAATAAAAATACAGGTCACTAAGAAACATTTTATTAAATACCTCTCAAACTGAATTACAACATACTCTTTTAGTGTGAATTACTGCAAGATATATTTTCTTTGTTTCCTCTTGCATAAGCAATATAAAAAACTGAAGAGCCTTTGCCCCAAACCACATATTAGAATGTATTTAAAAATATTCCACAAGCAGATGTTCTCTCCTTTTTTTGTGTGTGTGCATCTTAGCAATGATTAAGGGTTATTCCACTGTTTAATTTAAAAAAAAAAAAATCCAATCACGTTTTTATTATATGTTTTAATTCCATGTAATTATGAATGAAGACATGTTTCAAGAAAAAAAAAAAATAAACAGCCTAGCTATTTCCTACAGCCTGATATAGTTTAACAAGCACTCAAATTCCAGAAAGAAGGCAATGCATTGGCATGCTGCTGACCACAGAGATCAGACATCCTTGCTAGCCTGTAACTTAGAGGCTCCGAAAGCTCAATTGTTGGGCAGATCTGCAAAGACAGACATCTGATCAGTCTCCTGGATCCTCTGAATACCGTTAAGAATTTCACATGTAATCAACCGTTTCAACTGTATATTCAAAGACATTTGAGCTGCCAGTGGAAGGAAGATTTTCCTTCTCAGCATGGAAGGTGATAGTGTCCAACAGCCAGAGCTGAAGATACTGACAAAATCAATTCACAGAATCAAATTAGCAATGTCATAAATAGAAAAGTTTTGAAGCATTTTTGAGAAAGGAAATAAAATTGTCCTCACACACTGATTTCCAGCAAGACAACTAGTTTTTTCTGCACAGACCTATTTGTCATTAGGTTTGCAGATAATACAGATATGGGAGGAGTGGCTGAAAGATCGAATAGGTGTGCTGTCATTCAGAAGGACACACAGACAAACTAAAGAACTGGATTCACAGGAACATCATTTAGTTCAACAAAGGGAAATGCCAAGTTCTGTCCCTGGGGAGGCTGGGGTCTGACCAGCTGGAATGTATCCTGTCAGAAAAGGCCTTTGGAGGCACCGGTAGACAGACATCAAAGCTGACCAAGAGCCAGCAACATGCCACTGCTGCCAAGACCAAAGACATCCTGAGCAGATTAGGAAGATCACTGCTAGCAAGTGCCTGGAGGTGATCTTTTGCCTTTATGCGGCACTGGTGAAGCTACATCTGGAGTGCTGTGTCCAGTTCAGGGCTCCTGAGCTTAGAAAACAAGAGTGACATGGAGCCACAGGAGTCCAGCAACGGGCCATGAAGGGCTCAAAGCATCTGTCTTGAGGAGAGGGCAAGAGGGCTGGGACTGGAGGAGCAAAAGGGTAATCTCAGGGGGCTTTATCCATGTCTATAAATACCTGATGAGAAGAGAAAACAATATGGTGCAAGGATCACAGTGGTTTCTGCTGACAGAAGAAGAGGGAATGGATACACACTGAAATACAGGAAAATCCATTTACACAGAAGGAAGTATCTTTTCAGTCATGATGGTGGTTATGCACTGGCACAGCTTGCCCACAGAGCACTGTGGTGAGTCCATTCTTGGAGGTATTCAGCTCAGGTCTAGTTGTGTTAGCCTAAAACAATGCCTTTCTTCCCTATCCTTATTGCAAGTTGTGTGGTTTAAGACATGACACAGCAGAAAAGACTAGGAATAGAATCTCATTTTGATTTAAGTAGAATGAGTTCATCAAAAATTCACAAAGGGGCCTGCTATCTCCCTAATACCTTCCGAGATCCCTGAGCCATCAGTAGAGGAAGCCCATGCTCAAGTGCACATCTCTGCGGCACAGCTGAGAGTAACCCTCCCACAAGTCCTTCATGGGAGAAACAGCATATCAATTTATGAAGGGGGGTTCAGCTTCTGGAGTGCCAGCTTGCAGGATGAAGTGCAGAAACTTTTTCAGGGGCCCAATCTGTTAACATACAGAACAAATGACAGACAGGACTGTCTAAACACATCTGTGATTGTGAGCTGAAAAAGTGCTGAAAATCATGCCGTCACTTCTCTCTGGTCATGTGCTGAGTGGAGGCCTAATGGTCCCAAAGACTCCAGCAGATCTGGTTCCAGCTAAGGAAATCATGAGGAAGAATGTATGAGGCACAAAATGCCAAAAAACTAAGCCTCTTCCTCTTGGTTTTGATACTGTTAAGTAATACGTATCATATATGCAGACTGCAAATATATTGCTAGAATTTTTTTCTTTTCAGAAT
The DNA here is from genome assembly GCF_000696875.1 of Nestor notabilis. Lineage (NCBI taxonomy): Eukaryota > Metazoa > Chordata > Aves > Psittaciformes > Psittacidae > Nestor > Nestor notabilis. The sequence continues at coordinate 14,414 of NW_009935208.1, read as the reverse complement.
GAGTGGATACGTATGTGCATTACTGATACGTCTTTACAGATATAAGATTAAGCCCTGGAAAGAAACAAACCCACAGACTTGTGAGACGTATGCCAAATCACCACTACTGTCGAAGTGTAGAATGTTCAGAAACAATATCAAACAATGAAGTCTACAATTTTGTAGCAAGAATTAATCAAGGCATCTGCCCCATGTCAAGATTCTTGTCTTTTCCTGGAAGTGTGCCAGCATTTTACATCCTCTCTTGAGTTTCTGCACACTCAAATAAATAATGAATACTCTCATGCTCCAGAAAGCAAAAGTGTGTATTTAATGATTAGGGGTGATACAAGAAAACACCACAAAACCCTACCTCAGCCCCCTTATCTTCAAAATAGCTGCAATATTACTGCAACATTGTTGTAACTACAGCACTCTGCTGCTTGGAGAAACTGCCCATGTCTATACTTCCTCCTTCAGCTGTGGTATTTTTCCTTGCTATATTTTTTTGGTTTTGGTTTTTTTTTTCCCTCCTGTGAATACACGTGTGCAACTAGTTTTCAAAGGTTATTTTCAAAGGATTGTGTAGTAGGAGTAACTGAATAATTTTTTAAAAAAACCAAAACTTTAATTGCCTTTGATATTCTCCAGTGCTGGAACATCAAATATATTTTGTGACAGGATTGAAATGTTTTCTCGGTCTTTGCTCTTAATCCTTTTTCTAGATGAATACTTTGTCTTCCTATTATCAAATTACGTTCAACTTTGCATCTTGGCAGCTGAGCTTCCTGAAATCAGCTGTAAAGCGAGATAAATATTACTTGTAATGTCAAGGTAATACAGATGGTTAAATTAAACCACATAATGCACTGATGAACTTTATCCTTGCTATTAGCTCTCAGCAGGGACCTTCTGCTCTGGAGAACAGTGCTATCATTTTAATGTTTATAAGCAGTTTCGCAACACAGTTTATAAACGCTGTTTCACAAAATACTGCAACAGATTTATTTTACAGCACAAATATTAAAGTATGCAACAATACTTAATTATATAGCAATTTTTTATCAATTACATTTTATGACTAAGCAGATAGGGAGTGGAAGCTTAGGAAACATTAGGAGTGCCCTAACCTTTGAAATCTTTAATCCAAATTATACAAGAGCTTGATGTATGTAATGAAACAGTGACCATATGTCCCAATTAAAATAGTAATATAATTTTTTAAAGCTCCTCTAAGTAAGCCTTCAGTAAGCAAGTGCTTTCTCAGCTCAATTAGACTACACTTTCATGCACTAATTTATACTTTCAGCCCTTTGCCTATCCATTAAATCAGTTCAATTCTATTTACCATTTTGTTAAAAGTATGACACGACCCTCAGAGACCAAAGTGTTAAGCTAAGGATTAAGAGGGAGAAATGTTTTAAGACAAATAGTTTTGGTTGGGTATTCTTCCAAGAGAATTCTGCTCACCAGTCTTTCAGAAAACATACAGTGATAACAATTCAGTGAAAAAGACTCCTGGAGAAAATAACCTCTGACAACAGTTAACCTTAAAGATCACCTGGTTCCAACCCTCCTTCCACAGGCAGGGAAGAAAGACTGTTATAAGGTCTCCCTTGTGCCTTCTCTTCTCCAGGCTGACCAAGCCCAGCTGTCTCAGCCTGTCTTCATAGGAGAGGTGGTCCAGCCTCCATCATCTTTACAGCGCTCCTCTGGACTTGCTCAAACAGCCCCATGCCCTTTTTATGCTGAGGACACTAGAACTGCACACAGTACTCCATGTAGGGTCTCACAAGAACAGAATAAAGGGGCAGGATCACTTCCTTCAACCTGCTGGTCACGGTCCTCTTGGTGCAGCCCAGGACACAGTTGGCTTCCTGGGCTGCAAGCACACACTGCCAGCTCATGTTGCACTTCTCATCAACCAACACCCTGAAATGCTTCTCCTCAGAGCAGCTCTCAATACATTCTCTATTCAGCCTGTATTTTTATTTTCTATCCTCATGTATAAGTTTTGTAGAAGTGTTTTTACACAGTGGTGAAATTTATTTCTGTACTGTTGGTGAGGAAACAGAACTTGAGCCCTAATGAGGAAATTTATGACTGAGCCAGCATAAAGGCAAACACTTGAAAGAAACATGGAAAATAGTACAATCTTACAAACTGCAGCTTATAGCTGTGATTAGTATTGGTATGGCTGAGGTGACCATGAGGAAGCAAAGATCTAGATTATATTCCACTTAAGGAACAGAACCTGGAAAAAAGTTTGGTTTAACTTCAGCAAGCTCTCAACAAGACAGCTTCCTGAAATGGAGGGTCCTAGCATCAGCTACAAGAGTCACAAGGGCACACGCAATGTCCTGTCCAGTCAACAGCAGTGAAGTGGTTTGATTTCTCTCCTCTGCCAATACAAAGTAGTTTTAATAAGGGCAAAACCTGCAAATTATACTGTTTCCCATGTGTAATTGTAGTACAAAAAGACCGATTTTTGTATTTCTTATTTGGACGTTCCTTGCCTTTTTATGGAGACTTAAACATTGCAGAAAAATAAAGTATAAGATATTTTCAAATGGTTATCACTCTTCAGTAAGGAAGAGGCATTATGACTAAAACAGTTTTCATCTGGCTACACAATTCCAATGTGCCCAAGCTTCCCACCAGGACACAGAGCAAAAAAAGAAATTACACACCTCTGGAAAGTCTAGGGTTCCTGATTAGCACTAAAACTTTAAATATCTTACTCTCAGGTGTGAATGACTGGGCTGTGGAAATGGCTTTAGAGATATGCAGTGATACCTCAGAAATATAACAGTGTCCTCTGCAGCACCTATATCACATCACACAATTCTTTTCCAGATGGGTCCCCATTGTTCTGGATTGACAAATCAAGGCCGCGGCCACATACTTACATTTGACATTATTCATATATTATAATAATCCACTTGCAAGACTCCTGTGTTTACCTTCTGCACACAGACCTCGTTTGCCATAAGGAAGGCTAGTTCTTCTAATCTGGGCTTTTTCATCTGCCCCCATTACAAATTCCTTTTTCTGCCTCTCTGACCAGGATGACAGGTATCTTTCCAGGAGCCCTCACACAGAAAGAAGAATTGAAAGCAAGATCTCCCCAAAAGACAGGATAGGTGCCACCATCTGCTAGCAGAATTTATTTGTCAAATGTATTCAGTACTTTCTGCTTTTGTTTCAATATGAAGATTCAATTAAATTGTCAAACTTGTATCACAAATGACAGTGTCTGCCTTTACAAAAAGTCTGGCATTTTATGTAATGGCACTGTTTATTCAAGTCAAATATATGCCAGGTTTCAAGACTATTTTTTAATTATAACTTGTTTCAGTAGAAGCAGAAGACTTAAGAGAAAAGAGATACATATGTGGGAGTCTGTAGACACTTAAATGCAAATGGCAATCAAAAGGCTGCTTGAAGAATATAAATGCCAAATGTTTTGGTCTCCCTGGTTCTTTTCAATAATAAAGTTACATTTCTTGTTCACTTAAGTGCAGGACTAAACTATCAGTAGTGCTGTTAGCTGTTAGTGTATTAGTCAATACATTTGTTTTCCTGAGCCTCCAAAATCCTACTTACCCAAAACAAGAAAAAAAAAAAGAAACACCCAAACAACTCAGCCTTTTTCATACTGTTGTGCAGGGGAAAAAAAAACCCACCACCACCACCACCAGCAAAGAAGAAGAAGAAAAAAAAAATAAAAATTGAAGCACCACAAAAAAACCAAACCACAAAAAACCACCAGCTAGCTGTTTCCATCATGTTTAGGACTAAAAATCTGAGAAAATTTGGCACAAACAAAGCATGTCAGATGGACCTTCTTAGATAAAAAAAAAACCCAGATTTTGAACAAAGGGGAAGCATAGTAAATTTTGTCTCTTTTGACTGTAATAAAACATTTGATACACTGCCACATAGCAAGAGATTAGATAAACTACGGGAGAATAAAATTGTTAAAGAAAGTAAAACCCACATGAAACAGTAGTTAGGAATAAACATGCATCAAACAAGAGGGAGGTTACCAGCAGATTTCCTCATGTATCATTCTGGAGGCCAGTCTTATTCCACAGCTTCATTAGTTGCCTTAACATAAAAAAAACTGTCCCAGTAACAGCAGTCACATCTGACAATGACAGAATATTGGAAAGCACCAGTTACACACAGAAACACCTGGATGACTTATCCATGTCAGCTAACAGAAGAAAGATCACTTCCTAGTACAGAATGCAAGATCATACACTGAACAATTATTAAGTGACAGGAGAGTTTAGATGATAAGACTATGTGCCACCAAAACGTATCAGGAAATATACTTCCAGAAGAGAAAGTAATTTAGTAATTTTCAAATTCTGCAGCAGTAACCTGTAGTTTTTACAGCCATTAATCATTTATGTTCAAAGAAAAAAAAGAAGGACGGAGGACAGAGACGGAGGATAGAGACGGAGGAGAGAAGAAAGAAAGAAAAGGAGAAGAAAGAAAGAAAAGGAGAAGAAAGAAAGAAAAGGAGAAGAAAGAAAGAAAAGGAGAAGAAAGAAAGAAAAGGAGAAGAAAGAAAGAAAAGGAGAAGAAAGAAAGAAAAAGAAGGAAAAAAAGAAGAAAAAAAAGAAAAAAGGAAGAAAAAAGAAAAAAGAAGAAAGAAAAAAAAGAAAATATTCGCTTTTGCCTCTTTTAGAGTAAGCACAGAGAAGGACTGCTGAGGGAGAAAGATGTTTGAAGAGAAGAGCGAGACTAACTTCTAGCTGTTACTTACTAACAAACCAACAGGATGACTTGATGGAGAAAACAGCATGTAAACAATAGCCAATGCCATTTGGGTTAAATCAACAGTTGTAGTGACAACACACAGAACTTTGTGAAATCAATCATTACAATCTGGGATTAATTCTAACATAAATAACTCTGATTCAGAATTGAAGAGGCCAAGTATTTGACTTGATGCACTGAGTTGTTAGTTACTTATTCTACTTGCTCCAATAGGTAGACTGTAGGCTGTACACTTCTAGACATGTCTAACCCCCTTGTTTATCCACAATAGTAATAAAAGTTTTCAATATTTTATTGCTAATGTTCTGCAGACACATCCCACAATAAGACTGGCAAAGAAATGTTAAACAAAAATTTCAGTCCTTTTTGTTCAGAGAAAAAAGAATGGTGATGAGACATGCCCTTCAAAAAGATTAATCTTTTATGCTTCTTTTCTCTCCCAAAAGCTATAGTACTTCTTTTTAAAGGGCAGATCTAACTGTATGTTGATATTTTAGAGTTTTTCCTTCTGTTGTTGGCATTTGCTGACACGATCCAAATTCGACGGAGAATTCTGTAATGTATGTATATATATATATATATATTTCTAAGGCTACAAATGAAATACTAATAATATTAGTATATCTATTACACCAAAAGTGACTTTTTATTTTTGTACTTCTTTTTAATGAAGTGCTTATACTTACTGAAGTGCTATATACTTCTGTAACATCTATACATTTCAAATATACTGATTGTTTAACATGTATTCTGATAATTATTCCCTTCCTTTCATTTTACCTCTGTAGAGATAACACTTCAGCAGTTCAATTACGGCTTCTCCTGCACTGAAACAAGGCAAATTATTAGGCCAGAATTTCTGACCTCTCACATTCTTGGTACTATGCTGAAGCACACAAAGAAAAAGCAGACGGTCACCTGCACAAAAACAATTCTAAAAGCAACTTGAAAACAGGAATGGTGCTTGTCTTGATCAATAAACTACCTGAAATTTTGACTATAACCCTTACCTCTCAGAGCAAGCCTCAAGAAATCAAAAGAGCAGGTTCAGATTATCTACATTGTTGAAACAGGGCCTCAAAAAACTCCTTTTGTTCGAGAGTCTTTTAAAATGTCCTAGTTTTTCTGTATCACCATCAGACCTCTAGGAGTTTTAGAGTAAACAATAGGATGTATTTCATACTATGCCAAATCACTGCTTAAAATTCAGATTGGCAAAGAAGAAATGTTTCCTTCTTCAGTGAGAACTGTGTATTTCCAGACGTCAGCACTGCTGATCCTTAAATATAATCAGTCGTAAGAGAGGTTTCTTAATGGCATACTTCTCATATAAACAAAGAAGAAGCTAAATTTTGAAAGACTTTATGTGATTTCTTATGAGCAGGACAAAATTTCACCTTATTTCTTATTATATGCAAATTGCAGCTATGCCAGGTTACTTAGCATAGTAGTTTTAGTACTTAGCACATAGTTTTAAGAATATAGTCTTAAAACAGTTCCAAACACATACCTTTGTGATACTGCCATTGTCATGGTTTAAGCCCAGCCGATAATTCAGAACCACTCAGCCACTTGCTCACTCTCCCCTTTCTTCCCCCCCCACTCCAAGCAGGATGTGGAAGAGAATCGAAAGAATGTAGTCTCCTTTTGGGAAAAAAAAAAAAACAAAAACAAAAAAAACCCAACACAAAAAACACAAAAAACACCAAAAACAAAACAAAGAAACAAACAAAAACAATCCCAAAAAACCCAAGCAGAAAAAACAAAAAAAGAAAAAAAAACCCACCCCAAAATAGCCAAAAAACCAAGCCACAAGATCTATCCACACAGACAAATAACCCTGGAAAATCTATAAATATCACATTCCATTTCTTAAACCATTACAGCTTTGCTGATGCCATGCCTAGATAGAAGGGTCCACTTTTAAAACCACAGAAATATGGGGGACTGTGTTTAGGACAAACTCTTCTATCTAGAAATCTGGGCATCCTCTACGTAGTCTAGTTCATTAATGAATTCATTAATTCAGCTACAGCTTCTGTGACCAAATCCTGTCCTGGACTGTGAGTTTTTCAGGAATGAAACAGCTGATGAACTATCTGCCATGTGTGTACAAGCCCAGAGTTCAAGTGCATCAGATTCTCATCTGCATATATACACCAGATACCTGCATTTCTGAATGCTCAACATTACATTTGGAACTATAGCTCTGGGTAATCTAGAAAATACCAGGAAAATCAAGGAAATCCATTAAACAAGGGCAGGTGTAGGCAAGTGGAGGACTTATTTACGATGTCCAGACACATGTAAGCTGTACTTTCTGTATCTGCTTCATTTTACATTTAACCAGCTGTTTATCTATTACTAGCCCTTAACACCAATGTTAAGTGTATTGTGTGCATGAATACACATCTACCACACCAGCAGTACACCAGTTTATTACAGCACAATCAACATTTTAACAGCTGAATTCCTCATAAAATTTGAGACTTATCACCTTCCCAATCCAACAACAAAGCAGTGCTTTCTAAGGCAAACATCAAGATCCAGAAGTCTAGCAATTACAGTAGGTGAAGTTCTGCATTAATAAACTGAATTAAGAAAACACAGATTTTCACACAATGAGTTCGAGACCCTATTCCCAGTGTTCTAGATCTGATTATTTATAGATACTTCATCTAGTCAGATTACTGGAACAGTGAAATATCCTCAACTTTCCTAATTTGACTTGAAGTGTTCCTTCCATTAGAACACATTCTGCTATGAGACACACAGCTGTTTGTGAAACACACACCCCAGATGCTAGCAACAAACTGTGATCTCCCTAGCTGCCTCTGATGACAACATCATACTCAGCAAGGTCATTAGCACAGGAGGCACAATTAACTATAGCTTTCTAGTGCCATGTTATTAAGTGAAAAAAACCTGCATGATTATAAGACTGCATGATGCAAATGGGATACACCTGATATTCTCAGTATGAGACTAAAGATTACAGTCAAAATCATTACATTAAATAAAATGAGCTATGAGACTAATTCTATCAGAAACTCTCAGTCTTTGTCCAGGTATCAGAATCACTTTGCTACACTGTTATAATGGCAAGTGATCAGCTGGAAAGGGCCTAGGAAATGTCAGTATACTTATCTGACATGACATTCTGCTAACCTTTGCCAGAAGTTTAAAAAAAAATTAATAGAAAAAGCCAAACAGGCACACTTATTTAGACACGAACCTTTGTTAAGCATTGCCTCTAGTTTCAGCATTAAGTGGTTTAGTTTATGTCACAAGACCCCTGACTGTCTAGAGATATTCTCACTAGCCTTTTCAATTCTAGTAGGCTGGGTCTGAGACAACTCTAAGTTCCAGACCACATTCCAACTCACCCAACTCAGAAAGAGCCAGATAACTGTCTATACATCACAATACCAATACGCTGCTGTTTCTAAGAAGATGAAATAAAGGAGAAAAGGCTATGGGAACCAAAAGAAATATAGCAGGTAGGAGATATGGAAACACCCATGGCGCACAATCACTGCTTCAGGCATCCTGTACTCGTCTGTAGATCTAAAATCCAATGAAAAAGTGGGATGAGCCTATCAGCATTTTTTAATATAAAACAGTACTTCTGCTCATTCTCCAAAAATAGTGCAATATAAACACATCCTTATGACTCAACTTTCAAAAACACTTTACATATATGTATACATATATATATTATACATATAAAAAAAACAGAGTGGGAAGAGAAAAATATGCACAGAGGAGGGAGTTGCAGTGTTGCAGAAAGTTTCTGTTTGAGGGAAAGAATAGAACAGTTAACACAGTTAACTCCTAAAAAGGGAGACTGGTCTGAGGGATGTTCAGACAGTCCTACAGCTGGTAAACAGGAAAAGCGGGATAAAAAGGTTCTTATGATGAGCAAAGTAAAGCGCAAGTATTTTGGCGAGTGCAAAGAGCAATCTACAGGAGCTTGTTAAACTGCAGTTTTCGTAAGTCAAATTAAGTCACGGCACATAAGGATCTTTAAAGTGTTCCAAGTTTCTCTTCAAATGAGAAATCCCCCCACCAGCATGAACCAGGGAGGATGTTGGTTGTTACCTCCTCCCACTTTAAAAAAAAAAAAAGGCAAAAAAACCCAAACAAAAACAAAACCACAAAACCACCACAAAACACCAGCAGAAATAGCTAAGCCAAACTTCTGCTTTAACAGATATTTTTGTGCAGCTGCCTCTTTGCGATAGCTTTCCCACTGAGATACCACAGTCAGCAGATTACAGGGATGCAAGCAGGGACTTATACTTAGGTTTTATCTCACAGCCATTGTTTATTTGGTCTGCAGTGATGAACTTGTGTCCATACAGAAACAAAATCCAAACCAGTATCTCTGTAGCCTAGAAGCATCTTATTCATAACAATGAGAAAAACACTAGATGAACCAAAATCATGAGCGTGTTTCCTCAGTGACTCAAAATTCATCCTTTATTTGAGAATCAATTAATACTAACAGAAAGATATTCATTCATTAGGTTTTGAATATCCTTCTGTGAGCAATTTCAGGATTTGCTATTTGTACCCTCTGTTTACTGCAGAAAAATCATGTGATCAACAGCAGTGAGTCTCAATTGATGAAACCAACGCTTTCTATTGCACCATCATTTAACAATGTTGTGCATTGCAATCCACATACTCTGTTCTGCATTTTCTTAATTACTCAGCTTAGATTTTCACCAACTCTTCCTGCAGTCTGAGTACTGACATGCCACCTAGAACATGAACTGGTACCTATACTGTCACACTTGGGCACTGACACGGGGACAAATCATTACTGCTCTACTTGCATCATAACTGAATTATTGCAATAGTGTAAAATAAGACATCTCTGAAGTCCTCAGTACTTCAGAGAAACAACCATCAGGGAGTTTTACTAAGATTGTCAAATCTAGTAACAGAGAACAACCATAACTAATGGGCTTGCTGCCCCAATGCCCTGCCGTCCAATGTATGAATGAATTTTAAAACTCTGACCTTTTAAAAACTTTCCAGTATCTTCAAGTAACCCTAGACTTTTGCTTTCTTATATTTAAAGGTTTTATATGCTCAGCATCAGGGCACATTCTACCAACTTCAAGTGCATTGTGTCAGGAATGAAGTTAAGTCCTTGCAGTCATGGTCCACAGAGGCTGAAACCTTGAATTCTGATTAAATTGTATTTTCATATAACACAATATCTGAGTTCTTCCATTGTCAATGCAAGTGGTTGACAGGTATATTTTAATATTGGCTTCTAAATTAACTCTAAACATTAGGGAAATATTTTCTTAAAAAAAAAATTAGCATCTAAAATAAAAAGGTCAATCTCCACAGTAATGTTGAATCAAATTCAACCCTGTCACAATTTTGATAATTGAATGAAGAACAAATATGCACACCTCTGTGACCACGTACCTTCACTGCTAAGCTCATTAAAATCTTTCTTTTTTCACCTGCCTTGTTGCCTCAGTAGCTTCCCACTTGCCCCCAAGCTTGATTCACAACTTCTGGTACTAGTACAGCACTACTATGCATGAAGGTAAGAGTCCAGTGCCAGAGTTATCTTGTAGATCAGCGTAAAGGCACATTGTGGAGGAGCACGAAATACTAACGGAGGTCTGTGCTTGGAATCTGAGAATGGAAATACCATGTTATTAGGTCCATAGAACTATTAAAGTCACCTCTGCCTCCTCATGAAAAAGACACAGGTTTAACCTTTAGTTTTGATGCAAAACCCCTCAAAAGAGTGTGAAGTTCACAGACTTTATTGTTCCATAGCTAACATTTTCAGAGCATGTATAGTCAAAGCAAACTGGGTCTTTAATTTTTTTTAAACATGCAGATGATAACTACAAAGAAGGAGCTTGTGAGATTCAATTCTTAGTTAACACTGCTAACACTCCTTCTACGGATTGAACAATATCTCAAAATTACTGTCATAAGCAACTTGAGATAGGATACCATTTGTAAAGCCAAACATAAGGTTCTGCTCCCAGGAACTTCCTCTTCTTTTCTTGGTTTTAAATTTGGAAATAATTTTCCAGTAACTTGAGAAATACATATACGCACACAAATACATGCATACATATTTCTCCATTCATTTATTCTTGATCTTAGATGTATTATAGGATTAAGCATAAACACTCTGACATAACTGAAGCCTACACTTAATGTTCACAAGATCTGAATTTTTCCTGAGCTGGTCTATAAACCAGCTCGGCTCATCCACTAAAAATAATAACTACCTGATGTGTGTTCATAAAAAGATAATTAAATGTATGAGTAAAATGCTGAAAAAAAAAATAGTTACAGTAAATATCATGTTATTACCATTCAGGGGAAATAATGAAAAATAAAGACAGAATAAATAGCTATAATAAATTAGCACATTACCATCAGATACTTTCTCATTACACTTTAATTCCAGAGAAGAAGCACTTAAAGCCTGGCAACAAGTAGCAAAAAGTTTTCATTTAGTCATTTATTTAGAAATGATTTTTTTTTTTTTTTACTCCTCCTTGCACATCTGCAGTCACTCTGATTCACAGGGTTTTATAACAAGATAGTTGTCCTGCAATTCACAGCAAACTTCAAAAAGTTGCAACAGGAGATTGCCTACTTGGTATATTCTTTACACAACAGTTCTATTATGTCATTAAAACAGAAATGTTATCTAAAAGCAGAAGGAACATAACAGAAAAAAAACATACGTGTACCACAAAATAATTAAGACTTTTTTCTTCTTTTACGTTTTCATTTTGAAATGTGGCAGGATTGTTGAAGTGCTGCTTCAGAGAAGTATTAAATATATGTCTCTGAAGAGTTTCTTTCAGCTACAAACACAGCAAATAAGTTCTAATAGGATAGTTGTATTACTTTCCAGCCAGTGTTTGACTGGAAAGTACAAGCTGCATCTAAAAATCTGCTCCTGCTTTCTTAACCAATATTAACATCTCAGATACTTTGGGAAGTACTTGTCTGTATTATAATGTGATGAATAAAAGAACATCCCATAACCTTCAGGAGAATTCCAAAAACCTACCTGCATGCCTCATAGTAGTTGCTATGGTGAAAAAAACCAATACTAGAAAATAAACTAAACAAACCCCACACAAATCAAAGGGCAACAGAGATCTCACTTGGAAGAGTGGAAGCTAAAGGTATCTACTAATCTAGATAGAAGTTTTCATGCTCCTAGTCACAGGTCTAGGGATTTCTTACCTTCCCACACTGATGGTTTCCATTTTACTTACTCCTAAATTTTTGTTTGGCATTTTTAACTTTTTTCTCTTTTTAATGAAATCCAGTATTTTCAGGCAAGACCTGAGCAACTGTACAGAATAGGAAATAGATAAAAGGTCCTACAGAAAAGCAAGCCTTCGGGGGCCTGTTTTGACTTTTTGCAGGGTGGTCAGGAACAACAGTACTTCCACACCACCAGCTCAGACTCACAGTTCATCTACAGCATACAACTAGAAGTGCTAAAGATTTTAAAAGATGTCTGTTGATTCTGGACGTTCAGTTTGAAATCAGTCTTATTAAAAAGGAAGGGCAGACACCACTTAAAAATTATCAGGCCCCAAAGATGTGAGATAAAGTCAGAAATCCCCAATTATTAATAATTCTTGAATTCTGCCCATCGAGTTCAACACTGTCATTCTAATTATTAAACTAGCACATCCTTTTGAAATACATGTAGTTCAATTTCAGATATAGAATAGACTGTACATTAATAATTAATTGTTATTATTACCATTTCCACAAAAAAGAATCAAAACCAGACACGTAACGTCAGTCTTTGGTATTTTCTTAGACATGCTGTCTTCAATATAATAACCCCTGATGTATTTTCACAGAAGACAAACAGATGAGAATTGTGGAAACTGAACTACTGTTCCATTTTATCATTTTAATTAGAATTCATTTCCCCTCTTCATTTGGGTTTGGGTTTTGTTTTGTTTTTTGTGTATTCCCCATCTTCTGTGCTAAAAATCACACTCTAGCTCTGTAGTGACTTGCATCACAGACGACTGCAGTCAGTTATGCCACACTCTGCTCTACAAGGTACAGAGAACTACTCTAAAAAGCTACAGTCATAGCATGGAAGGGACTTCGGAGAGTTGCCTAATGTAAGTATCTTTCAGAATGATTTAAACCCAAAATCAGGAACTTTCCCTTCAGCACAAAATGTAGCAATTTCAAAGTCACTCCATACTAGTAACAGAGGATGTTTTTCCAGCATGAGACAGTATTTAGTCTACACAACAGAGAAGTCCTTCACAAGAATGGCAACAGGCAAGCAAAAACATTTTCCTCAGGACAGTTCTGGAAAATAATAAAAACCTCAAACCAAAAAAACAGATATGATCCCTAAAATCATAATAATTAACCTTTAAAAATCCAGCTGTTGCACTACTTAACAGACAGAACCACACATGCATCAAAGAAGTAATGAATACTCCTTTTCCCCCACCCCCCACCACTAAAAGAATAAACTCAGGATCTGCTGTCCCAACAAGTATAGAGGTCTGGTCTACGGTAAGAAGTTTCTTGACAAATTTCCTCACTGCAAGCCCACCATAGGGAGATATCAGACAGTGTATTCAGGAGAGAATCTTAAAGCAAACTGACCTTGAGGTGCTGAAAACTGTGTTTAGTCTGAAGTATAAATAGCCATTAGTTTTGGCTTTGCTATGAATCCATACAAAATAAAAAAAAAAAAACAAAACCAAAAACAAACTGTTGTTCATCCACAGCACACAGAAACAAACTAAAAAAAACCCCAAGCACTCCAATATACACTAGATAATATTTTAAAAACACATTTCATAGATACCAAAATTAAGAAAGAAGAGCAGTTACCTAAAGTAAAAGCTAGACAAAATGTCCAATTTGTCAGGCATGACAAAGTATTTGAGTAGAGAATTAATTAGTTACGCTCTCTTCAGCTACCAACAACTTAAATACTAATTAATAATGAAAACAAGTATTTTCTTCAAAGGTGGTAAAATCAGATCATAAGTAAAATTCATCTTACAATGTGAGTCCTACAAAAGCACAGCAATGCAACCCACAGCCTGTGCAAACACCTCTTGTAGGCTTCATCCACTCAAGCCCTCCTCTTGGTTCCCAGTCACACCACTGATAGAGATTTCTGATTTCCATTTTTACTGGATCTTTTATTGCTAGATTTTCTGGACAATGAAACAATCAGAAAAGCATTATTCAAGTGTAACAGACATCTGCTTTTAGCTAGCTCCTCCTGAAGGAGACAGCAAGAAGCCAGGGCTGGGCCAGGAGCTGCAGGAGAGAGAGGTGCACCCTCCTGCCAGTGCAGGAGGGAAAGCAGCCAGGAAAAGTGTTACTTTCCATTTTTTAATATTATCAGATTATTTTACCAGTGCCTGCCCTAGAACTTATGTTTCTGTTTTTCTTAAGAAGTTGTTTTCACTTCTGATAACTAATGTTGGTACGCTTCTACGTTTTTCAAGAAGTTAAGATTATAGACAAGAGTTATTAGACGTACTAGCATGCATCTTGTAAATTAATTCTCAAAGGACTTTCTAATGTCGATTTACACAATCCCAGGGTAACTCAGGCTAGCCGTGACC
>NW_009935207.1:84198-100150 GCF_000696875.1 Nestor notabilis | reverse complement strand
GACGTCGTTTCTGAGGGCAACCAAACCTCCTCTTCCACCCAGCCAGTTCTCCGCCAGCCCGTCCTTGCCGTGACTGCCTTTCCTCCGGCAGAGGAGGGATTTTAAGCCCTAACCTTTGGAGGGAGGCAGGCCAGGATTCGGCCCTGCCGAGAGCACTGATTGGGCAGCCCCCCGGCTCCTTGCAGCCGAGCCCAGGGGCTCCCAGGCTGTGGTCAGCCCATGGCATCTCTCTCCACATGCATCCAAATGGTTAAAAGGACTGTGCCCCCATGAAAGCTGACTGAAATGTTTCAATGTTTTAAACCACTGTCCTGATGGGAACATAAAATAGAACCACCCTAGGCATCTCTGTGTTTGAAATTACAGGTATATTCCAGTTTCTGGATCACATCAGCTTAAGGAAAAATAGACGGCAACTCCAGCTTTCCATGGCAAGAGGCTGCTGTGAGCTCTTCCCGCCTTGGCTCGCTCATGCCCCAGTCCACGGTGTTTCGTCAGCTCGGGGTGTAATTCAGACACAGCCAACCGTATCACTGCTTTGTGCATTTTTATTTACCGTTTTAATAATACATGAGAAAGCAACATTAAAACAGATGTTGATATTTAAACAGTTTATTGCAAATTTTACATTGCAGCAAATTTTAATCCAGAACCTAGCCTTATAACTAGTTAAAGATGAGGAAGCCATGGTTACCTGTCTCTGGGGAAAGAAAGGGCCAAGTGTGTGGGGGGAACAGACAAAGCCCAGCCCCTGTGGCTGGCTGCCAATTGTAGAATTTAGGAGAGCTAAGCTAGGGAGCAGGATCAGGCCTTTATCCTGGCATCCTGAAATATGCCGTCTCTTGCTTTGCAGCTGGGAACATGCAATTACAAATCCTGAAAGGAAGCGCAGCAATTATCTGTGTGATTTCTGTGAAACGAGGTCTTTTGAATAAGGAATCAGGGGAAAAATTTGAACATGGTGGCTATTGGTTTTATTTCCACTTAATTTGTAGTGGAACTGATTAAGAATGATCATTAAATTTTGGCAGCAATCAACCAGAGAGTATATTTCTATTCCTTCTATTTCTCTCTTGGCACCCCAGAGATTAAGATTTGTAAAAATCTAATGCAAAGGAGAACAAAGCAAACACGATTTAGAAGTTCATCACTTAGTCACAAAGCTCAGAGGCAGAGGAGAGGGCTGGATACACTCCCCATAAATGGACATCACCAACATGAAGATTATACACACAATGTCGACCTTTAAAACTGGCTACTAGCTTTACAGTAAAGTCAATAATGAAATTAACTGCCACAATATACTATCCAATTAATCATTTATATTTATTTTCATTAAAGGGACACTTGCCACAAACAGTTCATCCCAAAACTCAGGCATTGTAAACCTAAAATGGGCAGAAATTCCCCTATGGTGTTCCTGTAATTTGCCCCCGCCCTGTAAAACAATTTATTAGAAACAATAACTAAGGTTTTTTGAAGGTGCATGTGGGAATCTGAAAGCTTAACTAGGGAACTATAAACTAACCGATCTATTTTAATTGGATGAGACTGATGAAATGCCAAAAAGAACTATGCATTGAAGAAACTAAACTAGATTTAAGCTGCTTAATGTCTAATAATTTTAAGATGTAACAGTGGTATCTGAAGGAAAGACGATTTTTATATTAGTTTTTTTTTTTAAATGATATGATGCGACTGACAGTGTCCCTTTGCAAGAGTGTGGGGCTATAAACCACAGTAATTCACATTCACATGAACACAGATGTTGTAAACGTCAAACATTGGAGATTTTTTTTTTAAAAAAGGAAGCACATGGTATAAAATGATAAAAAAGATTATGCTAATAAAAGCCAAATGACAGCAGGAACAGCAGCAGCAGCAGCTAGAACTGCTGGATAAGGCGCCGGCGCTGTGAGGTCTTCCGCAGCAGTCGTCTGTAGTCATAGGGATTATCTTCGGTTTTACTCTCTTCCAGTGGTCTTTCTGCAACCCTCGACCTAGGGATTCAGCACAGAAATGGTTTAGAAATTGAAGTCAAAACATTTACCTTGGCAAACACTCCTAATCGACTGCTTCACCTCCTCCCTTAGGGGGGGAAATAAAAGGAGAACGAAAAAAAACCAACCGACTTTGCTAGGCCTCTTCCTGCGCAGCATAAAGCAGGCACCTTGCAACAAACACATTATAGACTAAAAGCAGATGAACACAGAGGAACAACATGTTCTTCTACAAAGGGGACATAATAAAAGGACACAAAATGCTTGAGAACACGGGGGTGCTTTGCAGTAGCGTGCCTGGTGGTTACTGAACCAGATTTTCAGTCAATGTAAATTTGTTTGCTGTGTTTCTAACCTGCCTGTGGAGCACAATGTAAATGTCCATCTCATCTTACTTATTTGTTTATTTATTTGGCAAGATGCATTTTCAAAGCTGCCTCTGACAGGCTGGAATGGTGATCTGGCACCAGGTGTTACCATGAAGCAAGATTAAAAATAAAATTCAATTATTTTACAAGTGTATTACTTTGAAATAAGAACAAATATCCCTAGTGTTCTACGCTAGATGCGTACCCCACCAGTGGTCCTACAACAGCATCGGAGGTAAACTGCCAGATAAAAATTACTCAGTGCTTTTCACTTCTGTAGATTGAAAAGATTGTGTAGTCCTTAGATCTAGGTAACTCCATTCAAGAGAGGCTGAAGGGCAGAAATATTTATTAATTGCATTCATCTGCTCTCAGAGATAACAGTGTAAATTTAAAAGTTACACAGACATTTTCAATATGGGTAATTAGGATGCAGCAAGAGCAGCACATGGTAAAAGGTAAAAAATTCCTTTTAGTAAGCTCAGTGGCAAAAATCTCATTCATCTGAAACAAACCACGAGGTAACAGATTTGATGTATTTATGCACCTTAGAAATGCAACATTTTCCAAGGGACCTAAGTTATATGGTAACTCCCTGGTATTATTATTTGTAATTCCATGCCTTCATAACACCTTCCTAAAACTAATTTAGATCCTACCTGAAAAAATCCCCCCCACCTCCCAAAAAAAAGGAAGTGGCACAACATCTTCTATAAGCATTTTCCTTATTACTATAGATACATTTTCAAATTAATTGATCATCCCAGGCTTGCTGTTTCCCTCAAACCTTTGACCTTTATACTTTCCAAGTTTTTCTTACACACCTGAAGACACAAGAAGATATAAATATATCAAGACATATAAATACGTGTTTCCATGTGCAATGTGTGTGGGTATGTTGGCCAGAGTGAGAATATGAATTCCCTTAGCCCAGCAGAGGTCACCCTCTATGAAGTCTATGCGGGAAGAGAGGAGGTGGAGTAAATCCTCCCTTTAGGGTTCTGCTTCTGGCTGTCCACCTTGCTGGGGTCCACCATAGGCTAGAAACATGAGTGCTGCTACAGAACAGCAGGGGAAGGAGGCAGTTAAGCTGATGTCTTATCCATAGAAAGCAGGCAGAAAGTTTGGTGCATATCCACACTACTTAAAACCTAGATCAGAAACACAATTTGTAGGTTGTCCTTTAGTTTAATCTGATTTTAGAACAGATATACAGCAGGATATCTGTCCATCTCATCTGGCACTTGGGAAGCCAAAATCTAGCAGGTAGGCTGAACACCAATCATACCACCATTTGTCCTTGCTGCATAAAGATGGGAAATTTTCAGCTACACATTTTTACAAGTTAATTTGGCAGGATTGCATGAAAAAAAACACCAGAGTTTTGAAAGCCTATCTTTCTTTTTACGAATCTTTTGAATATCTCAACAAGGTTATGCAACACTTATTTTTTCCTACTATTATTTTGCAAGAATTACCTACCGTTCAGTAGCTCTTAATATCGAAGTCCTGCGCTCAGCTGGGTGTCTCTTCTTTCTTGTGGCAGAACTGCTGTCCTTTGAGGTGGAATCAGTAGATGAAATTTCTTGGTAGTAGATATCTAAATCTAGCACTTTGCTCAGACTGTCAATAAATAAGTACACTAAGTTAACAGTTTCACTTTTCAATATTATATTCAACATTCATAAACAAGGCAACCAAATATCATTATTAGTTGTGTTTATGCACTGAGGTTCTAAGGAAAAGCATATATAAGCACAATAAATGAGTCTCTGAAATGTGACTGCTGTATGATGCAGATACTGTGAATTCTGAAGTACTAAATACTTTCAGATTTTCATAAAGCAGACATATATGACTGAAAGTGTTTGGGTTTGCCATTATACTCAATGGAGAGGCATTTTTAGGATATAATTAATCTGACCTATTTTAGGTTTCTCTTTGAGGAAGAGATGAATTATATTCCTGAAAATAACCATTTTTGTCTCTCAGTACAAGAAGGGAGTCCAAAGGAACTAGTTCAGATATCAGTGTCAATAATGCAAATGTCTCTTATTTTGTTAGATGAATGCCATTCAAGGTATCATATGTACAAAAAAACCCAATCCCAACATTCACCTTAGAATGCCCAGGGTAAAAATAATTTCATAAAAGCAACCTGAAAAAAGAAGTTCAGAATTCAATTCTCCCATTGGTAGCAATCGGAAATAACTCATTGATTTCAGTTGCTCTGTTCTACTAATACAGAGACAGCACATGAAAGAAGATGCAGTTATTGAACCAGTTAACTAGATTTAAGATGAGTGAAACCTAACTAAGGTCAAATGAGAAAAAACACTACATTTGGATTTTTTTTGGCTAAGCAGAGGACAATAATATGTGATATATTTTTTTTTTTCTCAGGATGCAACTGACATCAGAAAAAGAGCTGTAACAGACCAGACATGGGGGACATGGCCATTAAGTGACTCCTATAAGCAGTGGCATGATCAAGTGCAATTTAAACCGTGACTGAATGAAGCTAGATACTCTGAGCACATATTGTGTGTATGTAATGCCAGTTAACTTCCTTGAAGATATGTATTTTAGATACGGAGTTTGTATTCTGCAACTTCAGCTGAGGATACTGCTAAGAGCTCATTTGTCTTGCATCTGTGACCTGGCTACCATAGCAGGCATACTGTGATACTACAGCAATGTCACTGAGGAGCAGCAGAAAAGTATAGAAACAACAATAAAATAAAGCTATGATGTGTGTCAGAAGCTGTGAACCATGTCTACAGCACACAAAAGGATCTAAGATACAGAAAGGCAGAATATATCTATTGCTTGCTTTATTTCTGCAGAGATCCATCAAAATGGGTTCGTGATATTGTAAAGACTTCTAGTTGAAATTTCAAGGGCTATTCTTCTTACCTGTTATAAATAATTATTGCTTTAATTTTTTATGATCTATTTCCAGTCATATATTTTTAGGTGAGAATTTTAAGTCTGTGTATTTTTGCTAACAGAAAAGAACTGGTTGCTCATTTGCTTTGACTGGAATTTTAAGCACCTTCAATTATTTTCTGTGTCAGAACTATCTTTGATGTGGACCTTATCTTAACTTATTATTATGCTTGTGTTGCCATGGTAAAGGGCCATGCTGTGGTAAAACTGAACGACTGAATTGTATAATGGGTTTTTGTTGCTGAAAATTGCCTATTTTAACTTTGTATACGATGTCCTTCCTGTGAATCACCAAATTACCATGCTTTTTTTTTTTTCCCCATGCTTTATTCTCCTGGTTGAAGTACAGCTAAGAACTGTTCTAGAGCACTAAAATGACAATAGCGAGATAATGAAAAAAATTACCTTTCTTTTCTTGGTTTCCGTTTTTCGTCTTGTATTGATTTCTAAGAAAATACAAAGTAATTTAAAAACTACTAAAAGAAAAGTTTATGCAAAGGTAGAATTCATCAACATGTTAGGCAGGAGAGTGTTGTATATCAGAGTAAAAAAGGATACCTAAAACTTTCAAATATCTATAGTTGTTTTAATGAATGTTTTAATGACAACACTGTCTCACTGACAGTGATCAGTGTCTCACTGTGATGCCATGAGAAATTCCATGAATACAGGCATGAATACATGCCGCCTCAGTGGAAGGAGGCATAATCCTATTCTCATTAATGTCCATGCAGTCTTGTCACTTCTTGTGACAGGTCAGCTTTTAGTAGAATAAAACGGGCACAGGCCCCATTTAAAAAGCAGTATACTAGGTGGCAAGAGTGCCCTTTAGGATACAAGACATTTCAAAATGCAGAGAAATTCATAGGGAATGTGAATAATTTCTTGCCTCTAATAGATTTCTGTCCCTACAGCAAAAACAATGTTATGTTGCATCATCTAATGCACCACTCTTCAAAAGCAGAATTTTTAAGTGCAGATGGTCTTAATTTGGTCTTGCGTTTCTTGCAAATGAGTGAAAACTCACTAGGATTAGTGACCATAAAGTCACTGAGAATCAGAAAACATGATGGGCTTCAGACTGCAGGCAAATGGACAAGACATAATCTCAAAATGAAAGGCTGATTTAAAGAAATATACCCCAAAATAAACTTCTAGTGCCTTGTAAGAACAATGAGCTATTGTCAGGCTTCATTTGCACCTGTGTATCCCTTTAGCCCGTTTGATATGCAAGTGAGAATGGAAGGCGATGAATTAATATCTGCAACATGATGTGAGACAAATTCCATTTTTGCAGAAGATAGAGAAAAATTTTCCAAAAATGCACTCATATTGATCACAGCTTCACTTGATAATCATCTGTGAATACATGCAGGTCACGGAGAATTTAATAAGGTAAAAAATCTATGATAGCTGGGAAAGCTGACTACCCTCCAGGATCTCAAGTTAGAGCTCAATGACTTATCCAGGTCTAAGGATTTAAGAACTAGTAAGTCTCCTTTCTAAGGTTCAGTGTGTAAATATTTATGCTGAACCTTTCCCTTACCAGTGAACTTAAGGTCAAGAAGACAGAATTCTCTTTTTCACACCTACCTGAAAAATATGACTAATTATAGGTCATACTGATGAGTATCTTGAAAAACTGCTGCTAAAAATAAGTTTAAAAATACCCTAGTACTATTGCAGTTTTTGTTTGCACTGATGTGATGGCTGTTTTCTGATATGGAGCTGACCATGTAACAAATCACCTTTCAGAAAATACTGTATTCCTGACTGTATAGTATTGGCTTTCTAAATATGCATTTACTTCAGAATTCCCCTTCTCAGAAATTTCCTAATGCAGAATTCAGTGTCATGCCTTTCATTTCAGTCCTTTATTTCACCAGTCTTGCTTTCGCAAATCAAATTCTTACATGTGAGTTTATTCTTAAGAATATAATTTCTTTTCAGAATATCACTGTTTCAAAGCCATGCTATTTCAAAGCCCCCATAATAAAACATAGTCTTATTTGTCCTTTTTGGTATGCCAGACACTACTATCACTAAAGGTCCTGGTGACACCTTCTGTTGAAAGGAGAAGCAATTGCTACGGTTAGTTTATTAGCTGGGCTCTCACCGGCTGTTTAAATAGGTCACTAAGATACAGGCACCTCGAGCAAATGAGTTTAATTGCTTTTTTGTTGGAACTGCTTTCTGAGCTGCTTTTACATTTTCTCTCCTTCTGCTTACTTTCTTGCCTTTTTTTTTCTGTATTTGAGGGCACCGAAGTCAAGAGTGGAAAGCAGCAGTTGGTATCTGAACTTGGACCAAAGGCTATATATAGAGACACTCAAATCCATTAGTCTCCTGAGCTGTTGGTGTTTGCCAATTCCTTCATAATCACAATCTGACACATTTGTAAAGGAAGTTACAGTGTGCATACTAATACAGCCTGCTTTAATATTTCCTCTCTCTGCAAGAT
Source organism: Nestor notabilis (assembly GCF_000696875.1). Classification (NCBI taxonomy): domain Eukaryota; kingdom Metazoa; phylum Chordata; class Aves; order Psittaciformes; family Psittacidae; genus Nestor; species Nestor notabilis. The sequence goes on along the minus strand of NW_009935207.1, from coordinate 92,372 downwards.
CAAGCACTAATTTAGATGCTCAAAATAGCTCTTCAAACAAACCTCTTTCTCTCCCATGACTTAGAAAGAAACTACGGAGACCAGGCACTTAATTTGGTTATTGAAAGTGCAAATGCTGCTTATGCATATAATGGATGTACATATATTTAAGTACAAAAGTAAAAACTGGTCTGACCTAGGTCCCTAGTCAGGGTAACTGAACCTCAATTTCAAGTCTAGTTTGAAATGTAAAGTTTGTGGCCTGCCTCCTTTTCGCAGGACATAGTTTTAATGCTGCATTAGAAAGGAATATAGTGAATTGGGCAATTAGAAAGAAAGTTTAAGTGGGAATTATCTGGCAGTTTTAGCCCACAAATACTTGCTAAACTCACATGTATTAGCGTGTAGTAAGAGGAGTCTTCTGGATTATTTAATGTCTTGGGCTTCCGTGGCCTCCTTGGGGGTCTTTTCATTGGGCGAGAGTCTTCTACTTTGGCTGCAACTGTAAAAAAGCAGAAGATAGCAATACTTATTTCTTCATAGAACGGGAGGCTTTTATGAAAATGGGGAGAATTTCACTGGAGAGAAAAAAACCCCATATAGCCACTTTTACTGCTTGCAGTAATTTAAGAAAGCAACTGTCTTAGGCATTTCCATCACTAGCCTAGAAATAAGAATGCTTTTATCCATTTGAGTCCTGCCTACGCACAGGGACACATACCATGTAGCAAACATCAGGCTGAGGCAGCCCACTGGTCTACCTGGCACAGGCTTTTCCTTCTGCAAAGGGCTGATGCTCCACATTCAGAAAAGGGCTTTGGTGGGCAATGGCTACTGGAAGGCGACCATCTTGTAACAGGATCTGGGCAGCATGGATGCTATTTTTTTCAGACCTAAGTCGATTATTAAGGTGCTGAATGAGTGCAGTAGCATTAGACCTCTGATTCAGAGATAGGTCCTCTACATTACCACGGCGTAGATTTTCCTCAAGGTCTCCTGCTGAGGCTGTTTGTTTCAAGCCAGATCACGTACCACTGGACAACACAGAGTGACCATGTCCATTGCATCCAGTAATCTATTTTAGTGTACTCAACTTCTGGTCTCTATTTCTACAAAAACTTTCTGCAAACATGCTGAAAATGCTTTCATTCTAAGGGAAACAAAATTAAGATTTTTAACACGAAATGGAACTGCTATTCTCTGGCAGCCTCCAAACTCAGAGTTGGACACTGACTTGTGGATTTCATTGGTTGGCACATGAGGAACCAGAAAAACCTCCTGGATATTTGCTTGTTTAAAATTTATATGCAATTCTGGCAGTGCTAAGATGTAGGGCTGATATGAATTCATAGCCTGTTTGTCACAGAGCCAACAGAGTGCAGGGTTCCTGCAGAACTGACTCTGGGGGGCTGAGGGACCACAAATGTACAGCATGGTGAGCATGATCACCTTACATTCGGCTTCAGCTATAGGAAAAGTTAATAGGAGGCTATAGCAATTCCTTTACTATGAAGGGGGTTGCATGACAGAACACTGATGCTAGAGGTGGATTCTTCGGACACACACAGGGAGATGAATGAAGTCACAGCACAAGATTTAGGCACAGTGAACTGTGTGTCCAGGTATATTACATTATCCAGTGAGGTTTTATATTGTCCTTGTCCCATCACAGAAGTATTCAGGGGACAGTCCACAAGAGAAAACATCTCCTTACTCCTAAATGAACATAGTGTGAGGGTGGAATGAGGATCTAGCTCCCAATGAACACACTGAAGTGTGTTTTGCTGATCTAATCCTCCTTCACATGAAGCAGCTTTAACTCTCTAACCCAGGTATGCTAACTATATGTGATTGAGTCTTAGAAGGAAGAATATATTTTGTTCTCTAATGACCATCAGAACCCCTTTTACATGATAAAAATAAAAACTCTCGCATGTACATCAGGCATCTTTTTAATTAAGGAGGTAGCACAATCATTTAAAATGAGAAATGATCAGTGATACATCAGTGTTGACTCCTGCAAAATTAGCTGTGTAAGTTTTTTGTTCTGTGTGATAAATAAAGGCTTGTAAAGGTCACAGATATACAGAGGAGCCAGAATGAATAATGTTAATTTAAATTGTAGTTGGATAATGATTACATTTATTGTTTTAGTTTCTTATCTGAAATGCAGACTGCTTCTCATGTAATGAAAGATCAAGTATCTTTTAACATTTTGCACTTAAGAAAATAATAGTGTTTTTCTAAGCCAGGGTACAGACAATTCATGTTAAACAATGAGATTTAGATGCAATAAATTCATTTCACTAACCTGCATTAAATATAAATTACATTCTTTGATTTGAATAGTGTAACAGCCCTCACTGTGCTCTTATGGGGGCTGTTGTTACCTTGCTGCATTTCAGATGGGCCACCTGGAGTTATCCAAGTTTCTGTTTGTGAGAGAGTAGAGGCATATCTTCCCTATTTCATTTTTAAACACAACAGGAGCATAAACTGGAAACAATATCTTAAAAAACCCCCACAAACCCAAACTTAAAATTCGGTGTAGTTGAATAGAAACCCCAACGCTTTGTCTGTAGGGCATTTTCAAAAATAGTGTCAAAGATCATGACTGCATGGAAGTCTGGAAAAAAAAATTGAAGCCAAACTGAGGGTTTTAGGAAAACCCCAAGGAAAAGGCTCTCATAATACCTAAAGATTTTTTTATTGTTCCTTAAGAATTCATCACCATGTATGCTGTTACATTCTTTAATTCATCACTGTCAAACACATAAAGCATTATCATATTCTAGATTACAATTATTCCAACTGAAATTACTTGTATACTTCTGTATGTGCTCTGCAAAGAAGACTCCTATTACACTCAAACCCCAGCATTTTGACAATGCTAAAGGTTTCAGTAAAAAATAGCTTTCAGTAAAAAAAAGCTTACTCTCTGCTTATGTGTTGTACATATGTATGAGCTATGCAAAAACTGAACAGAACTACCATGTTGGGACAGGCAGGCTTCTAAGCTTGGACCTCCAACGTTCCTTTTTAAAATTACACATAGGGCTGAAAATACAATTCTGAGTTTTGTCTCCAAATTACATAGTAAGTAAGTAAAAAAATACTTTGATGGGTTTAGCTTGCTTTGCTTCACCAGAAAATGAATCTGTGATTTCCTTCTGCACTTGGATTTGTGTGTTCATTGCTACTGAAATAAGCTGATGTGGTAGTTGCTTGTACTGGATAACTCACTGTACAAAGCAAAACTTGTTTTTTTTATTAGTTGCCAATAATTCCAGAAATCATTTATTTAGTAGAATTAAAGGTGGAATGGAAATTAAATACCCAAGCCTGATACATGGTGAGTTTGATGCGCTTGTTTTCCAGATGGCCTATACTTTCCTGCATTAGGTGATGAAGCAGAAAGGAGGGGTAAAATTGTTCATTTATTAATAGGCCAATTATGTTGCTTCTAGAGCCCATGACAAATAAAACGTTTTTTTTCCACATTAAAATACTTTATATCCTATTTTTCCTTAAGACTTCAAGTATCTCCAGCAAGATCTGGCCATGTGCTTTATATGTAAAAGGAAAATTGAGGCTTTCTATCTAACATTTAAATACATATGTTACAACATTGATAAGAAAATCATTCACAACAGGAGCAGTCAAAGCACTTTGGAAATATCAGGTTGGCGATATCATTCCTATTTTACTAGCAGGATAAATGAGATGCACAAAGCAAGACTCACCAAGTCTTGCTTAGGGTTATGTCCTGGTTAGTCATTAACACAGCTAACCACCAGCTAACCCACCCCCTATTTGATGCTACACAGACATTCCTTTTTAGAGGTTTTACCAAGAGGAAGACAGGTCAAACAAGTTGAAAGGAAGGATTTTCTTCAAACCATTCAAGTGCATACAGTCATTACTCAGTCAAAAGAAAGAGGTCTTGCTCTCATGACCTGGATGCTTTGCTTTTGAACATCAAGAGGGAATGTTAGCTATGCTGTAACCTGTGCCCAGGAAGTTAAATCTCTCTGTTTCTCAAACCTGATGCAGACTGTTAAAACATACATTTTATCAAGTGATGATGGAAAGTTTTATAAAAGTTAAGGTCATTCTCCATCAGAATGAATGAAATACAGACTTAAGGGTCAGTGAAGGTACATTAAAGAAGGTAATGTGTGTGGCTGCCAGGTAACATTAAAAGAGGTTTAGCAAATCTAAGGAAAATTCCTTGTTCCTATCAGTATTTCAGCTAGCTCATTTAACACTACTACAAAGGTTGCTACTTAAGTTGCATGCATACTCTTAATTCTACAGTGTTTAGTTACAAGGTATTACTGCTTTCATAGCCCTCACTGAAAGCTCCAGATACACTGAAAAAATAAGAAAATTTAATTTAGGACCAGCTCAATTAATGTATGTGTATCCTGAACACCACCACAAACTATGCAAACTGTGGAGAGCTGCATGTGCTTGAAACATTCAAAGTATGAGCAAGAAATGCTTGAATAAAGATGAGTCAGTATCAACAGCCCTTTAGGTTGAACTGTGACTGCACATTCAAACATACAATGATAAGCTTGGGAGACAACAATCTCAAGGAATCAACATCCAAGGATGCTAATGTAAATTAATGTATGACTTACAGCAGATCTTATACTGAAGACTGGAGAAATAGCGTGGTTACAGCTGTGATAAGCATCTAAGTGTTGAAAGGTCTCTATTTATTAGGCCACCTGGAGAAACAGATAAACCTGTCTTCGGGTCATTTAAGTGAAATGTTACATGTTTGATTCAGCACTGTTCCACATCTTATGGGGACAGAAGTATAAAGACAAGCTCAGAATAAAGCGCGAAGAGTACAAAAGTAAGAGCAGTAATTTCATGGGGTTTGTAGAGGGGCTTGGAGGAAATCAGAAAAATGCAAATATAGTAGCTGGAATTCCAGGACTTGACAACAAGAAGTTAACAGGTATTGCTGCTTACAACATTTATGTGCATGCCTTTTTACTGTCCTAATTATACACAGCGTGAAGATATAATTACTCAAGTTTTGGATTTGCATATAGAAAAACACTGCTCTTTAACATTCTGGTTAGTTTTTAGGTATTGTTTATTCATGGATGTTTAGAACTGCCAAATTTGGAAATTGCAGTTGATGGTGCAAGTTCTTAGCAATCTGGAAAAAACAGAGGGATTATTCTGGCACAGACCTAGAACTAGGAACTGGAAGAGACCGAGAACTTTACAATTGCAAATGCCTAGGTCCTGCCAGACCCACTGAGAGAAGCAGTTTTCACCTCTGGCTGACACTAAGTAATTTCTGAGTCTGGTAACCTGGGATTATTGCTATTTCAGGGACGATGTTTAAGGAAAATGGCTGTATTCCATTTCCGTGATTTCCCCAATTTTATGCTCTGCCATGCCTCTGTCCAACTCCCAAAACAGATTTTGTATGTCCTGGATGCATGGTGCTCAAAGGACCACTCCAATAGCTGAGAACAACCACACAGTAGAAGTGCTTGACTACCTTGCTTTTCTCCAGTCCTATGCCTCAGTGTTCCCTGGCTTGCAAAGAATAAAGATCGGTCAGTGAATACTGTGTGCTCACCCAGTGCTACACAGGCTTCCTTTTCCTTGCAAAGACTGCCCATGAAACCCCTGTAAATAGTGCTGGGGCAGACTACAGCAGGGGGAATCCTGGATTAAAATCCTGCCTGTCTTACTGCTTCGTGTAGCTGAAAAGGTCCTCAGCTGCAGCAGAGCTCCTTGTACGATGTGAATTTCATTCTAAATATAGAAAATTATCTTCCTGAGATTTTGTACTTGAACTGTCATTTAATACTTAGAAGGATGGGCACCATTACTCATCTGGAGGAAAAAAAAAGAAAAAAATTGCTCCCATAATGATCAAATTCACTTCACTTCAGGCTTTGACCTCAAAAACTTGCAGTGGCCATTTGTGCATCTATTCTGACACCATAGTAACCCAAGGCTCACTAACAGTCCAAAGGTGCAGTCCTGGGATGGAACCATTATGTTAACCTGAAAGCATTCAGCAAGCAAATATAACCTACTCAGAAATTCGAGCCACAGGGAGTATTGTTTACTCCAGGAACTGTGTGCAGCATGCTTTATGCATTTTTATAAATACAAATAAATTCACTTAAGAACAACTTAACCTTGTGGATTTAAGATTCATTTAACCTTTTCACTCATATGTTCTTTAAACTGCAGGTTTTGCATTTTTATTAAAATAAGCAGTTTTGAAATTCTGAACATTTGTTACAGTATGCCATCCAGCTGTCCCACAGTTCCTCCTCTTCTGTGGGTAGCAATGTAATAAATGTTTTATCAAGCTAATCAATGGCCACCTACCCACAGATGAAAGCAGGCAAGTATTCCTACCTGGCATATAGCTATAAAATGCAACTTGTATTATAGCTGTAAAACGACATATAAAACCAGCGAAGCTGAGGAAGAAGTGTAAATAAATGTAAAAGACCAAAGTAATTACAAATAGGTAAATACCACATGATTTATAGAACAGCTAAAGCTCAACAATCCTTGCCTTTAAGGGTAGGACAGCAAAGGCAGCCCTAGAGGGAAACCTGCAGTAAAAGCCTATCCTTCTGTAAATGTGTGTGTACAAATTGTACAGTAACACATAATAGGGGCAAGAAGTCAGGAAGGCTTCTCCCTGTTTAATAGACAGTGGATCACTCACCACATCCACCTGCTTCACTTTAGCATGATAGTCTGCAGTACATTACCTCAAGTCTTAGTTTTATGTAGTTACCTTACTTCAATATCCTGTGCTTTGGTCATAGCTAGAAAGGAAACAGTTTTCCTGTTGTGTGCATTGCATTCACACATGGAAAGAGAAAGTTCACATTCCACACTAAGAAAGGTCTTTCAGTGGATTGGTTAGGCGTTATAAATATGGCCATGGGGATGTGAGAAATCATGGCTCAGGTCCCTGCAGCCATTGCTCCATACCCTAGGTGAGTGGCTAAGCCTAGTGTACACTGTCAAGCCTACTGTGTTGCAGAGAATGAAATGTCTCTCTGCACCATGGGCGGGAAGGCCAGCAGAAGGCAGCGCTTCAGTAGAACCCAGCTATCCTTCTTTTGTGCTTTTTTAAGGTTCATGGTCTGGTAAAAGACACGTTTGTTACATCTGTCATCAGTAGCCACAAAATTTGGATGAAGTACTTGGGCCAGCAACAGTAAACAGTCCTGTTTACAAATGAAAATTCTGCTAACAGGAAGGTTCAACCATACCTGACTGACAAAGATGAGAAGGAAGTCGGCCATTAGCTTGCTTATCTTTGGGCAGCATGACGGGTCTCAGCTGATGTGACAGTATCATTTCATTCAATTTTTGCTGCAATGCTAAGTAGTCTTCAGATAATTTTGATATCTGAAAAACACAACACAGGATTTATATTATTATATAAATAGGTATATATGTTCAAGGTAATCAAAAGGAAAGTAGTAGACTAGAGAATGAATTTAAATGGTATTGCAATACCTACTGCAGCGTAGACCCCTACCACATTTACCTGCCCATCCTCCTTAGAGAGGAAGAAGAAGAAAATGAAGCAGAAGAAGAAAAAGACTCCTAGGAAACTCCACATTGCCACCCAGTCTTGCAGCTGTTTCATATTGGTTCACATATATGAGTAGATGATACCTTGCTGATGCAAATTAGCTTCTACAGCTGTAGACATCTCTGCACATGTGTGAGTGACTGACATTAACACAGCCGCTTTGAGTTTCACTTACAGAGACATTTTGCAAGTTTACTGGTTTGAGGGCCTTGCCTGGTAAATGCACATTTCAACAAAGGCAAAGCTTCTGCATTTAACTTAAACCAGGTTAAAAGTAATAACATTTTTTGCCAGTGCTCTTTGTCTTTTCTTCCTTCCTGAAAAGGGTATTTTCTCTTGCAGCCCAAAATACACATTTTTACAGAACACTCGTTACAAAATCTCAGTCTTAGTTTAGAGAGTAAAACTTTGGTGGCACTGAAGCCAGTAAAAGAACCTTGCCATACTGTCAGTGTTTGGAGTATTATGCTCAACATACATAGCTTACAAGCTTCTTACCTGTCGTGAAAAGGCTGCCAAGTCACAAGCCTCTTTCTCTGAGTCTCCCTTTGGTGTCTTAGAGTCTTCAGCCTCTGTACTAATT
>NW_009935207.1:63219-84167 GCF_000696875.1 Nestor notabilis | reverse complement strand
TATCTTTTGTTGTCTGGGGATTATTATTTTGAACAAGCACTGCTTCTGTTGGCTCCTTTACAGTTTTCTCTTGACTTTTGCAAGGTAGTTTCCCTTCTTTTCTGAGTTGTCCCCTCCTTCTGTAACCCCGGTAAGTGCTCTGAATAACTACTGCTGCCTTCTCTTGGTCTTCAGAACTTTGTTTTTCTGCCTTAACTTGCTTCCATGAGCCTCTTAGTGACTCTTTTCTTACAATTCCTTTATATCCTGTAGGCATCACGGCTTCATGTTTCAGGTGGTTTCTTTCCACATCCCTGTCAGTCCTGGGCTGGACCACAGCAGATTCTTGATTTTGCCCATCTGCACTGAGTTTGTCTCGATTATCTTGCTCTTGCTGGGGGCTAGGTTCAGCTGCTATTTTGACAGATTTGTTGGACAACTCTTCCAAACAGGCCTGCTCTTCACCTTCACCAACATTTTCTACTGCAGGGTTCTGCTTCACAGAAGCTCCCTCTCCTTCAGTAAATGTTTTCTGTTGGTCCTGTGCATTCACTGTGACACTGGACCCAGAGCACTCACTGTCAGTAATAACACCAGCTTCATCTTGAGTTTCCTCATTTGTTACTTCTTCCAGTATATCATTTTGAGCTGGCTGCAGTTGTGCTTCAAGGAATTCCACTGCAGATAATTCTTCCTCTGCTATATTTTTCTGCTGTTCATTTATTTTTTTACAGACCCTATAGTCTCTGTAATAGCTCTGAACAATGACAGCTGCTTCTTCTTCTGTTTTAGGAAGGGTTCTCTTCACTCCAGCTAGACTTTCCTCATTATCTTGAAGTTTTTCATCTTTTTCACTAATGGATGCTGCATTTTCAGTTTGTTTCTTTCTAAGTGATTCCCTGAATGGAATAGAGTTTAGGGCAAAAATTTATCGCTGAAGGAGATGAAAGAGAGTGACAACTTTACAACTACTTTTGGTGGTGCTTTTGTATGGCAATTTGATACAGTGAAGCATGGGAAAGATTTAGTGCATATAGCTGGAATTAAAGATAGCAAACTAATTGCTGTCTTTCTGATTATTATTATTTCTTAAGTGAAAAGAGACATCCCTCTTAAACTCTTCATGGAAAATTGCTAGAGGGACAATAAACTCTTCATGGAAAATTGCTAGAGGGACAATCTAGGCTACATGAGGGTGGATAAAACAGTAAAGAATGAATTTAAAAGTTAACAAGAACATAAAGCAGAAACTTTTAAGCACCTCAAATATATATAAATACACACAATCCTAAATGTGTTCATGAAAGAAAACTGCTTCAAGTTACGCTCACACTAGAAATGCTAAAAAGAACAATCCTGGGCACAGGTCCAGGTCAAATTTAAAAGACCTATTCCCTAAACTGTCTTTGTTATGATCAATATCACTTCAGTGCTAGGTGAAATGCCATCCTATTCCTTCCCTCTGAAAGACTCTGGGCTCCTTCACAACTGTTTTTCACCTCCCTGGACTAGTCTCCACCTACTTAAATGCTACCACTGAAAAAAACGGAGATGAGCAAATGCTGCTACCTCCATTTCGGAGATTGGTCCTACAACCACACTGCAGAGATATGTGGAATGTGATTCATCTCACCTGACTTCTAGCTGTTTGATCTGAACAAGTTTGCTGTCATCACCTATACTTATCTCAGTGACTTAAGATGACAAGAACAGTTCCTTGCACATACCTATTTCTCACTCCTGTCCAAGTATTTTTTATGATGAGCTACTTCCAAAAAGATACTAATCTAGAGATTACATTAACATTATAGGTAAACACAAAATTGTTGATCTTTCCTCCAAATATGCTTTTATTCCCTGGGCTTAAAAATATGAGAAAATTGGCTACTGACATTAAAAGCCTCCACATAAATATACATTACTTTTGCATCCATACCTAGAATAATCCTAATTTGCTTTACTTTTATCTTATATAGCTGCTTTTCAGCAGTGCAGTTACTGAAAGGAACATTTGAGTAACATAAAACATAGAAAATAAATCTACCTCTTCCTTTCGAAGATCTTCCTCTCATTATATCCCCTGTAGTGAGACTGAATTGTTATTGCTGCTTTGCTTCTTGCCTCAGTTAGTTCTTTTCTCTTCTTCCTGAGTAAGTATCCTCTGGCAACTGATACAAATTATAATACAGAGCAACCTTAGGCAACAAGCAATGGGTGTCCCAGACATTTCAGAGTCAAATGGTAACAGCATTAAGCAAAAAACAATACGGAAATACAGACTGGGGTGGTTATTATGATTATGTTTTATCTGAAATTATTCTGTCCCACAAAACTTTTTCAGATTTCAGAAAGCCATACCTGTTTTACATGAGGATACAAACAAGCTCTTTCTTTGTGCTTTATTGGACTAAATTAAATACAGGAAGATGCAGAATGGAGCAGAAGCATAGTACTAGAGAAGTGCCTCTAGAACACAGCATTTTCAGCTTCATGTACCTGCTTTGTCTGATTCAGGCAATTGATCTGACTCAGTCTTTCGCTTCCCTGGGAATCACCTGATTATCAGACTATAGAGATTACCAGGCTCTCTTCTGGCACAGGCTTGGAATTAGCTGAACATTCAATAGATCAGAGAAAACTTGAAAATTTTGTAGCTCAGCAGTCACAGAAGTCTTAGCTCATGCGTCTTTTGCAAGGATTAATTCAAAATGAAAACGCTCAACATAAAAGATGTACTAAGCTCCATAGTAACCAGGTGCACCACGGCAAGGGTACTCTCTACTTTTGCTTTGTGGGAGGCACAAGTTCAAGTTTCTGGTCTGAACCAGGATGAGTAAGGACTCAAACACAGCCTCCCCTGAGACATGAAGCTGCTGACTGCTTGATGCAGTTGCCAGCACATAGGTATCTAGTGCCAGCTGAAATGCTCCAGGATAGCCAAGGCATCTTCTACATGGAGCTGTCAGAAAGAAAAAGACAGACAGGACTTTCTGGAGAGAGATAGTTCGGTATACCACATGAAATAAAGCTGGAGGCCAGATGAGACAACCTAGGGCATCTCAAATGATACTAAATACCAATGTGGGGGCAAATGAGCTGAGTATTTGGTGATTTTGAATAAAATTAATCAAACTCTAGCCTCTTCTGATTTTAGGAGGAGTTTATACACCTAGGTCACTTTCAGACATCTACACTGAAATGTTTTAATGAAAAACTGAATTGCACTCAGAACGTTGCTTCAAAAATTCCCGAACTTGCAAAAAATTTCCTTATGGAAACTGGCACAGTCTCCATAGTAATGTGATTTGGACAAGTCTGCAATTCCAGAGATTCAGCACAAATCTGCTAATCCCTGGCGAATTAAAAGGAGCATTGTGTTTTCTCAAAATATTTCTGTTGAACATTAATTCCAAGACTATGGGCATAGAGGATTCGTGTGATTTAAATACCCTGAGCAGATGGTAGATATGGGAGCTCTTCAACTCTGCTGAAAGTGTTTTGCATCACAGGAAAAGCCAAGCTCACTTAAGAATGGGAAGGGAGCATAGACAGTCTATTCTAACACATTCATTTAACTTGGTACTAGGTTTTATTTGCTTTAGCATTCCCTACTCATAATTTAGGACAACTCGGGCTCCATTACGTGTAGTGGTCCAGTATAATCAGCACTGTATAAAAGGGACATAAATTACATCTTGATAATTGAATACTGGGTAAAGAAACTCAAATACTTACTGGAAGTCACACAACTGGTTTTTATACTGCAGTCTGACAGGGCCTTAGAAAAAGGCTAATTGTAAATCACTTGGAATACTAGATTCTTGGACTTCTGAGCCAATCATTATTCCATTTTCATACAAAAGCAACTCAACAGGAGTTATTTTGAAATAAATTAAGCTACATTGTCAGTTAACATACCAATATAATTTATGTTTGGTCTTTTCAGACTTATTCTGTTTCACCTTTGAACTTCCCTGAGAACTTTGTTATGAGACAATACCCGTCAAAGCTTTGTTGTCAGACTGGAAGAGGAGTTTTGTATTGCTTTAGAAATAAATGTGGTGGGGGAAACACCCAAAAACCAAAAAACCTTTTTGTTCTGGCTTCTCATGCACTGCAAAAAGTTGAAATGAAACTGCACAGAGGACAGAGGAGGTGGACAAGAAGCACTGGAGTGATCAACAAACAGAGCAAAGTGGTAAATTCACACTTTTGCATTTGTTAAATATCCTACTATAATTAACAACTTCTAGATGTGTAATTATTTTGGGCACATCACTGGATTTTATTCTGGTTTTAGATTGTTTTCTACACTGATGAAGTTCTACCAACTGCAGTGAAGTGCTCTTCAGCAAATGCTAACATAGGCTCCGTGCAATTAACAGATGCATCTGGCAATGATTAAAACCACCACTGGTGTTAGTGTATACTCATGAAGGCATATCTGAGGTAGTTTAGCTCTAGATAGCCTGGGTACTGGCAGTACTAGCTTATATTTGGGATTGCCACCTTTGTAATTCCTGAAGTACTGCACAGAGTTGTGCCAGCTGTTTTCAGACCAGTGCCTCTCTAGATGTAATGCTGCTGATTTCAGAGCATCTCTGCAGGGATGGGGGAGACAGAAACACAGAGAGGAAAAAGGGATGTCACATAGCATACATCTGATTATTTTATTAAGGTTATTATTGCTGCAGAAGAGGAAGAACATTCTGCTAGGTTGCATTGAGCGATGGCAGAAAAGAATCAAGAGACATGAGTGAAATTACAGGTTGTAGTCTTCTCAAACATAACTATTACTGGTATATAACAAAACGTATTCATGATAGAATAGCATGCATACACAGGCTATATGCAGACAGTGTCGTATGGAGCTTCAACAATACCAGATGTAACATTTAAAGATATCAGACTAGGAGTGAAAAGACTTGCTCTATGGCATTTAACCAGCCCACTTCACAGCTGTGGAAAGTGCCTTTAAGCCACTTTGAGATACAGGTAACAGAATATATTGATTGGTTTCAATCACTGTATATAAATATATAATGGATAAATTATACCTCAGAATGTGTAAATGAGCACAGACAATCAGTGTGGCTAGGTAATAGCAAAGAATCTGGGTCAACATATTTTGTATGAACAGCACATTAAAAGCCAAGAAAGCAAACAATCCTTACTTGCTTGAAGCCTAGTAATATACTCTTCCACTTTCTTACTACGTTTTGCATTTTTGTATTCTTTACGAGCAACAAAACCCCTGTAAGCTGAAAAGAAATGTCAAAAATTAAATAACCCGTTAGGTACACAAAAAGCTACAAGAATAAAAAATTCTGCAACAGACCTCCATTAAAATATTCATACATATTTTTCAGGCTTTATATTTCAAAAATAAATGGCAAACAAGAACAAGCAGTAAATCTACATAAAAACTACGTTTACTCACCAAAAAAGTTATTATGAATGAAATGAATACAGAACACAAGAGAATCAGAATGTAAAATAAAATGATGTTTGAAATGTATTAAAAATTTCAGTTGATGTCTCCATTAACAGTGTAATTGCTCTTATTATCTAGGACAGTTAATATATTTTATTTTCATTATTATAGTATATAACCTTGTCAGAGCATGTCAGAATACTATTAATAACAGTATCATCTGTGCAATCATGTCCTTCCATTGTTAGAATTGCCTTTTAAGTGTAACATTGATAAATGTAACTTCAGCAAAGAAATTGTCACAACCTGGTTAAAAGAAATCTTTCTTCATGAGAACAGATATCACCAAGTATAAGATATTTTGTCAAATGTAGCAGCAGGAAAACGGCAAATCCACATCCAGCATGCACAACCATCTATCAACCATACACATGCACTAGCTTTAAGCAAAATGTTAAATGTTTTAAAGTTATTACCTGATTGTATTTTAATAGCACTTTTTTCCCTTTGCTCCTTTATCTTTTTGTATCTCCTTGAACCCAGCCACCCTCTGACATAAGCTTGAATCAAAATAATCATGTCGACCGTCTCCTTCCGCATTAAATTTAGCTGCTCCACGTGATAGTATTTGAGGAATACCTTAAAGAGTAGGCAGACAAGCAAAAGTTTTAGTTACCCTCCCAGGCCCTGTATTCACTCAATCTGTTAAACATCAACAAGAGTTACAAGTTGGTTTCAAATCATGAACAGACTCTTCAGCTGTGTGTGGTACCTAAAGGATCATTCCTGTTAAAGATAGCATTTTAATTATTTGGGGTATTAGTTTACCTTACTCTCACTTTCAATGCCTTTTGTCAGCCCCTGGTTATTCATGTTTTCATGGGAAGGTGTTTTAAAGTACCATTGCAAACTTCAGTCTGCAATTATGAATCTGTTTTCAAAACTATAATGTTAGCAGTTTTGCTAACGGTACAAATCTGATGTATGCTACATAAACATGATCCAAATCTGAACCTTCAAATCTGAACTTCTCTGCTTTCCAATTTTGAATCTAAGGAATTGTTTATTTACTAAATTGCTTTTATCAAGCCTGAAGCTCATACAACCCCTGAAAATCCAGTCCAGCACAATGGATACAAACACATCCCTGCTATATATTATGATTAAATAAAATATGTAGAAAGGGCTTGTGCAATTAAGACAATAATTACGCTTATTTTGAAGAATTCACCTGATCTTTGGTCACTTGTTGGCACAGGTAAAGGTTAAACCTACTCAAAGTAAACGCAAGCTATGTATCTCACATTTCAAGATATGCTTCCTTTGGCTGCATGTTGTCCATTAGCCTCACTAAGATTGCAGAAGGAAATAAAGGCTGGGGAGGAGGTAACTTCATGGCTTCTGTCCCACCTATTCAGGAAGATGTGTCAGAAGGAGAAAAGTTGTTTCTTCTACACTGAGGTGATTTCAAATAGTTTAGGATCCATGTGTCTATTCATATACTTCCTGGGCACTTCTGTTACATTAGCAAATAAAAAGACTTGGTATAATACTTGTCTGATGCTTCTGTTCTCTGCCAGACCTCCTGAGATCTGCACACTGGGAAGACTAGTGACTTGGAACCAAAAGCAAGTATGGAAACAGACGTGTTTCTCTTACAAGGAAGTCTTATCCCAGTTCACATACATGGGATCATCCTGCTATCTCTTCCCCCAGTGCTCAGGAGAGTTTGCCACAGAGGCCTCAGGCTGGAAAGCCAAAATCTTTTCCTCTCCCTTTGTGGGTCTCATTGCTCCAGGGAAGAAGTATGATTTCTTTTCCTTAAGAAAGCTTTAACTAAGCACATTGGGATCCTTATTACTGTATTTTTTAAAAGAAAATGTAATCAATGTCGTTATCACATACTGCTTTGCACTGTGGCCTCACTAAAGCTCATCAGAATTTTAACACTTTACAGGTCAGGGTTTTAGCCAAATATGGGGGAACAGCATCCAGCAAAGGTAATTTTTTTTTTTCAAACCAGTAGAGACCAAGAGCAACTCCAACCAAATCGGTAAGAAACCAAACTGCTTAATAAGTTAAGAATGACATACAGCAATAATGCAGATACAGTATATTAGAAAATTACTTTAGTTTTTCCAAGAACCCAGTTGTCAAGGCGGGCTTTTTCCAAGATGGCAGCACAGGTTTCTGGGCTGACTGGAGGATCATCATTTGTTTTGTAACAGATGAGGTAATACCTAAAGACAAATATACGATTCTTTATTCCATTAATAGTGAGCAATAGTTGCAAATACATTTAAACCATTTATTTAAATAATAAAACAGTTGCATGAAAGAATACTGAAAAAAAAGAAAACAGCACATGAAAGAAATTGCTGTGTTTTATATGCAGTACTGAGAAACTCAGTCAAAACTGGCTGAATGACATATTGCACATCCTGGAGAGTTGATTAATTCTGTATCAACACCAGAAGGCTTTTAAAAAGTGTTCACCCCAAGTAGAGCACACCACTTCTATGCTGCTCTGGCTCCCAGCATTCTGTGAAAGTGATTTCAGTGGCAAAATAAAAATATTTTTAAAGCTTTTTTTTCTAAATTATCTTATTCATATCTACAAATGTAATGAAAATTTCGTATGTTATCTCATGTGCTAGACCATCTACCTCTGAGATAGTTAACATGAGATGAGATGCATCCCAGCTTTTCTTACCTCTTTGGATTTAGTTTTGCAGATCCTTTTGGAACATATATGTGCCATTATGCCACTTCATATATAAACATCTAACATGGCAAACTCATAACTCAGAATTAATTTTGACTAGGAAAAGAGGTTCAAGAATAAAAATTACCCATGGTTTATCAACTCAGCTGCTGGGTACGAAAGTTCTTCTGTGTTCCAGGACTTTCCCAAATGCTCCATAACAAAATGAATGGTACCTATCTTGGCTTTTTTAATTCAGGAAAATTACATAAATTATGTGTGCTTCCTGACAGTACATTATGCTTTTTTTCTTGTTATTCAGCCTTTATACACAAAGCTTGTGTTGCACCAGCTTTACACAATGGTAAAAATTTTCTCATGGAATAATAAAAAAAGAGACAATGTTGATTCCTGCATTATTACCAATTCTTACAGCTCTCTTTTTTTTTTCCATTACACAATGAATTGGCTTATTTTTATTCAAACAAAATAATTTTGCCATTATCCCACGTCTACCTGTAACTCTCAACTGTTAAGGAAAAATGAAAAAAGGACAAGGAGATAGATACTTAATAAAAACTCCTTTTTATCTGGGGGCCATATCCTCAGTGCTGTTGATCTGCACAGCCTCACTGCAACCAGGGGCATGCTCTCTGGAGAGCTACCCTGTTATGTTCACAGCCTTCCTCTCTTTTACCTGAACAGTAAATTTTTTTAATAAAAAGGAGTGACTAAAAGCCACAGCACATCTTGGTGCAGTGATAACTGCCTTTTCCCATGCAGCACTCTTCCAAAACAGTAACAATCCCAGGTTTATTCTTTCCAGAAACAGTGCTATAAAATATCACTTTGACCTTCCTCTCTTTCCTTGTGCACCTGCAGCACTCTGATGCTAGCTCTTTATTTCCAGTGCACTACTACTTCTAACTGCTTCTGTCTGAGCGGGTGCTGCTTGCTTTTTCCCAGTTTTGATGTCTGTTCCACAAATTTCAGTTCTGATTGAGGCAAATACTCAGGGTCTTTATTTGTGAGAGAAAAGTATAGATTAAATGGTCAGGATTAATTTTTTGGGGTGGTAGAAAAAGAGATAGTTGAAGTATTTATAAAATCATAGTGAGTTCATTACTTTTCTTCTTAACAAGTGACTAATACTTAGATATTGTATTTTAAACAAAAGTATGTACTTAATGAACTTCTTAGCTCTAGATGAGCAATACCAAATTATCATCCACCCTGCACAGTGCTGAATGTCAGGGGCTAGAGAAACTGTGGTGCCCCGTGGATGCTAATGCTCTGAATTCTCAGCTTTAATTTGAAGCATTAAATTTCTAAACCTCAAGTTTCTGAGGAAAACTTGCAGATTACAAATAAGACAATTATTACTCAAATGTGCAGGGAGACTGAAACAGTCATTCTGAGATCCATCATCTTCCCCTACCAGTCCAAAACAGGTCACTAACCTTGGGCCTGAACTATTCTTTGTCGTTCAGTCTGTAATCTTCTTTATCACAGAAAATAGCTTTGTATTTTATCTTTAAAGACCATGCCAAAGATACTGCTGATGCTTAGCAAACACTGGGCAGCAATGATAAGAAAGAAAAAGGCTTCTTACGTTACCGTTTTATGAAGTTAGCGAACAGTATACGGTGTGAGTAACCCTGTCTTCGAATTCTTGCTGTCTCCAGAATTCCTGTGTAACGCAGCTGAACCAACACTTTTTCTTTATCAAACTTGTTTGCCTGCCGGTCGTTGTTTGGCTTGATGCACCTGACAAAATGAGGCTGCCCGACAACCATTTTGGATAACAAATCCATCAGAGAATACTGCAAGAAAGTAACAAGATACCTGCCACCAGTTACAAAACTTTTATATAGGTCAATGTGTAGCTGAAACTTTATTTCAAATGATTAGAATCATGATCAAACCCATTTAAAATTCAGTAAGCTGGTACTTTAAGGGTAGATGAAGTAAACGACCCAACAACGATTCTGGCTTTGATAAGATCTCTAAGTTACTAGCATATATGACTTGAGAGAAACACTGATTCCAAAAGGATGTGCGAAATTCCACCAAGAACATTCTAACAGACTGCCATAATATCTAACATATGATAAAAACTCTCCTTACAGTGATTTGTTTCTTTTGGAGCCTTGTTAGGTAGTTACAGCCCATTTCTTTTTCCTATTGCCACCTATTTGAAGATCCTTATTCACCCAGAGAGAAATTTACAGTCTATGAATGGGAAGTGGAAGAGCAGTAAGACAATAGATACTGACATCCCTTTGTTAGACTGGAAGAAACTAAGGCCACCCCAGAAGAGGGGCCGCTTAAACTGCTCTGATCTAGCACTTCCTGGTCATTGTACCATAGATGCCCTCCCAAGAGGAAACTTTTGAGGAGGGCAAAACTAAACGTACACTTTTTCTATCCCACCAGGGTACCAGGCAGGCAGAGAGGATGTAGTTTGTAGCTCCCCATGCCAACTGAGGTGAATCTGGCTGTAAACAACCTTGACTGGTGTTTTGTAAAATTGCTTCATGGGAGGATCTTATTAAGACACAAATGAAGAGGCTCATTCCTCAAGATTCAACCTGACTCAACAGAAAGAGGCTGCCAGGAGGTAATGCAGTTCAGCAGTAGGCTGGATATATGAAACTAGTCTATGATGTCAATAGCCATATGTTTCCTATTAAAACGTGCAATTCCATTCCGGACAGATGCCACACCATGCAGCAAAGTGCTTAATTAGCTCCATCACTAGTGTGCCAATTGAACACAAACAAGTGGGACACACTAATGGATTTTTTTTTTCCTGCTCAGTAGGAGTTGGTAGATGCTTTTCTCAATCACCCACAGATTTCTGTGTATGAGTAAACCAGTTGGGCTGAAGCAGAATCTTCATTTAAAAGCATTAGGTAGCATGATGTGAAAAGGGATTTCCAATACAGAAAACAGTAACAGAAAAGTGTAAATATAATTAACTCATTTGCAGCCTCTGATGCTAGATGTGCTGGTAATATACTGAATCACAGACATTACGTTTGAGTGAGATTCAATAAATTTTTCCATCTAGAACTTTAAAATACCATGCAGCTTTGGGCCACCGTAATACTACCTAGGCTGAAATTATCCTTTGCAGTCCACAAAGCTGTGTAACTGTACCTACTAATCAGAGATCTTGCTCCTTACTGTTCTCTGTCATAGATGTAAATGAACTCTTACAGGTCATGAACATCACCTCAGCCATCTTTATGTTTTTGCTGGGAGAGATAACTAAACAAGAGTTGGAAATTCAGAGCTGAGCCCAAGTGTACCACTGGAGGAAAGTGCTCTTCACAACTACTATCTATTTCAGGACCAGCAGCATATCCAGTGCTTGGGAAAGTCAAGAGCATTGCTGAAGGAACCTCAAGGATGGACTCAGGACAGCTTCTGAGCAGTCACCATGAAGATCTTTCTTTGGAGCTCCTGATTCAAATTAACTTTCCTCTCTTGCTTCTTAAAGAAATGCTATACCACTAATGTCCAACCTCCCTTTATCTCCCTTGGTGGAAAAACAAGCAAGTGGGAGATTAATATCAATCATCATACATCATCATGACAGAAATGTGGCTGTGTAATCAAGTACAATTGAAGATGAAACATCACAATCTCTAGATATTTGCACTGCACAGACCACTGTGCCATATATGCACTTCACAAACTCTAAATGGATCACTGTTGACACTAAGTCAACAGGTGCATTTCAAAAGGTGAACGAATAAACATTCATCCTACTCTAGAAAAACTTACTAGAAGATCTAGTATCTTACTCTGAAATAAGAAGCAACTGTCTGTGTTTTCATGCTGGTTGTCTCTCTTGGATGATGCCCAGTATCTCCTGCTTCGTTCTATAAAGATGAAGAAAAAAATGACACTTTTTATCTCTGTTGAGTCTGTAGGGCCCTTTCCAATGCCACAACGAAGCACCCCTCACAGAACACAATTAATACTAAAAAAAAAGTATTCTAAACAGAAAAAGTTACAGCATAACTAGCACAAATCAGTTACACCAGTACATTACATTACTTTGCTATATAATACACGAATGGTCACACACAGAGGACACAATTTGATAACACAGCATCTAAATAACTGCCACAAATAACCTGACAGTGTTTGAGGTCCCATCTGTTATTTCATCATCCCTGTTATTTTGGTAGTTCTCTAAGGAACTTGACTATACTCCACAC
This sequence comes from Nestor notabilis, assembly GCF_000696875.1. Taxonomy (NCBI): domain Eukaryota; kingdom Metazoa; phylum Chordata; class Aves; order Psittaciformes; family Psittacidae; genus Nestor; species Nestor notabilis. The sequence goes on along the minus strand of NW_009935207.1, from coordinate 71,818 downwards.
CAATGTTTCACTTTTTCATTCTGCTACAATACAGCTGGGAAATAATTTATTTTTTTTCCCCTTGAGGTTATCACAAAACTATAGCCAAAAAGAAGGGAAATGTTAGTTTTTTACCTCACGGAAGGAATATGAATTGCACAACACAAAGATATCCAGCTAAACAGAAAAGAAAATAGAGGAGGGAGAAAAATCAAGGAAGGGGTTACTTGCTTACTTTTAGTACCAATAACAGTATTGCCTTTCTAGTTTAAACTAGTGTTTAATGCAGAATCATAAAACCCATTTTCTTACCTTTGTATGACTCATTGATTTCTGGGGGGTCCACATTTGGTAACTGATTGTAGTTTTGCTTTTCGTGTGTGCCAGGTTACCTATGGGAAAATGAAAGTAAGCAACCTACCAAAATGCTTACATGTCAGCTAAACAAAAATCTATGCTGAACCACTTTATTCATGCCCCCAGTGTAACCATACGCTTATAAAGGTCGTTGACTTTTCTGGAGTATGTCCTCATTTCCCCTTTCACCCTTAGGGTGGAAAAAGCTTTGAAGAAGTTGCATAAAGATGGAACATGGGCTGAATTTTCCTGCTTCAGCACTTATGTCACCTACTAGAGTAAAAAAATAAATAAACAAACTGCTGCAGAAGGTAAGAAAGATACACCTTAGGGCATCCATGTGGTTTTACCCTAACAATGTTACTGTACTATTCTAGTTCTAAGGTTGCATGTACATTAGTTAAAAGCAAAAATAAGCAGTAGCACCCTTCTCTGGCCCTGAGGGCAAGTGACATGTCACAACTCAAGTTTATACAACTAAAGTCTATACTTTATAATCCTCTAACCTCCTGGTAAAAATAAGGTTCTGTATTTCCACAGAGCTTGTCGGAAATCATTACTAGTCTGTGTCTTCTCTTGAAGTGTGCCAAAACTGTCCCAGGAAGGAATGCTATCAAATAGTCAGAATGGGCAATCCTGTGTGATTGTTTCCCTTGCCCTGTTTGGTTTATTAGCATGGACCTAGTCTTATGACTCTAACCTTGGAATTCTTAATCAAGTAATACCTTTATTATGATGACGTAGAGGACTAGGTGCATTGGAGTGGTTTACACAGACACTGGTCTAAAGGAATAATGAAAATTCTGCTGAGCTTTCCATCATGTCACTCTGTGTTGATAAACCCCAACAAGTGCTGCACGCTGCCACTGCTCCTGCTAATAACATAACACCGCTGAAAGCTTACTGTCCTCTGTAATCTGTCTGAGCTCAGCTACTATCACTAAGAGCTGGATAACAGTTGGATAAACAGCTGCAAATATACACCATGCGGGGCTAATGCGTCATATATTATATAACGATATCGAGTGCTAAACTTCCCTTGGGCTTAGGTGAATATCTCAGGGTGGGAAAAAAAGAGAGGATTATTCACACCTAACTTTAGCTATCGGAAAGTGAGGTGTCTACAGGATCTCTGTTGTATTCAGTGGAGAGAGGCACCTCCAGAGATTTATCCCATCCTAAGAAAAATCCCTGAGGCAGGCGAGATGGGTTGGATTCTGGATGAACCTCTAAATTTCCACTGATTGTAGATGAAAAAGTTAGATCAGAAATCTAACTTTTAGTTGGTTATACATGGATGGTTTGGGTCAGTTTTGAAAGGCAGTGTTTCATGATACTTAAGAAGAAGACTAAAACAACCTACCAAGTTATCTTACAAAACATAACATAAGACTTGGGATCAGTTCTTGGGACCATTTAAGCCCTGACTTTGGCTCTACAGAAAGTAGTATCCTAGCAGATATCAGTAAGTCAAAAAGTTCAGGCAAGGACACTGAGTTTAGTGTTTTCCCAGGAACACTAACTTTAAGTAGACTTTCAAGACCAAATTTTCATTCCACCAGCAAAGCTCCCTTTGTGAAGAATATGAGCATTCCCAAACCCTCAGATTCTGAAAGCTACAATAACATTTTAGAGAAATTTCCATTAGGCTTTTCCAATTCAGCTTTTCTGTTCTGCTGCAAGTACATCTCCCATGTAGTTGTACAAGAAAGTAATGTTGTAAAGTACTTATTGTATGGCATCAGTGCCATCACAAAGGGAGTAATACGAAACAACAGCAAACTGGTTGTAAGGAGACTTATCCATCATCCTAAAATGGCAGGTAGGACACTGTGCAAGGACTTGATTCAACTTAGGTGCAACTTAGGAGTAATTTCTGCAGAGCCAGTCATATTCCTCCACCTCAGTTTATGAACCCCTTGAGGAATTGCTCACCACTAGGACCACATTGGATAAGCTATTGTAAAAGCCTAAACCACTGGGGACATAGAGGATTGTCTCCTCACTCTGCAGCAGATATTAGGAACCACAACCTTGGTTCTCTACTACTTAGAGAAAAATCGCTCTGAGACAAACCAGGCAATTTATATATGCCCTGCCCAAAAATGGCCAGTGACTTACCTGATCCTTTCTGATCAGTCCTCAACTCAAGGGATGCACTCGATTCCCTGTCTTGCTTCCCTACCCTGAAGAGAGGACCCTGAAAGAAGCCTCTACCACTTCCTTGGCATTTGACCAGACCAATCCCTCCCCTGCAGCTTGAGGTGGCTGGGGCTCCATTCTGTATAGATTCTAGGGTTGGAAAGTTAAGCCACAAAGTGTATAATGTCATCAACAAGTGGTCATATGAAACCTAGTGGTGATCATCATGAAGGTTAGAGAAGAACAAGAAGATTACCCCAATAGCAATACCTGTTTTTGTAAGAGGATGGGTTACCAGCTGTCGCGTCAGGTTGTTTTCAGATGATCGCAGTAGCAGCACAATATCAGCTGGCAGAGTATCTCTATTTTTGGCTAGGAATCCACTTGCATTATATAGAACCTGTTTAAAAAGTGCATTTATGCATCTTCCGGGCTTTTGAAAAGTAATTGTAAATTTAAGCACTCAGCATGCTTAATGGAATGTGGCTTTCAATACTATTTGAATTTTTAATATTCTTTTAATATTTTCATATTCTCTGAATGAATCAAGACACACAAACAGTTTTTCGGCCATCAGGCTCACTCTTGCTCACAAAAAACCTCACAAAACAGCAAGGTTTGTAAAGGAAGAGGAAATAAATGGTTCTCCAGTTCCACAGTAAACAGGACTAGGAGTAATGAACTTACATCACAGAAACGGAGATACAAGGTAGACAGCAGGAGAAACTTCCTAATGAAAAACACTGTTGTACACTAGAAAGGTCTGATGGGGCACAGGTGGAATCTTCCTGTATGAGGACTGGTACAGGAAGAGCTGGCTCTCTGCTCCTCGGCAGTAAGTATGCTATGCTGGTGATGAGTAATTCAGCTGGAGATGAAGTTCAGAGGAGCTACTGCAGGCCTTTTGTAGCTGGCTGTCCTACAGAAGGAGCAAGTTATCTTTCATCAGCTGATGGGCAGTATGTTGCCTCTTTCTAGGCCAGCTGCTCCAGCACTGTTTCCTATGAGACAGCAAAGCTCACCCTTTGAAAGAGCTCAAGAAGAGGGGGGAGCTCTTGCTTTCACAAGGCAAGGTTCAGGTGACCAGTGGTATCTTGCTGCAGAGCAACAACAACTCCTCCTGAGTCTGAAAAGCATGTGCAGCAAGTCAGCTTGTACAGGAGGGCAAGATGCTCCTCATGAAATTAAGCAGAAAGCAGGGTCTGAGCTATCTATCTGGCTGATTGCAAAGTACAAAACTAAGTAAGGCTGATGGGGTAGTAGAAAGAATGAAGCTGGATCCTGATTCGAAGCAGTGGGAAAAAGTGTGCACAGGACTTTGAGGAACTAAGGAGCAGAGCACTGAGTTGCATAATGGTTGTGTTTTGGTTCTTCTATAATATAGTCATTTAACTGGTGACATTTAAGAAAATTACGCCCCTGCTATTACTTCTTTTTATGAGGGAAAATAACTTTTCAATTTACTTTTAATATGTAAGACACTGCCAACATTTCCATGTCAGGTCTGAATAGATGAAGGTTGAGAACCAACCCAGATGACAACTTCTATTTCCTATCAGCCCTACCATTTCACAATCCCCATCTAACATAATTAGTTCTCTTACCTTTCCTGCATAATGATAAATCCCAAAGGTTAGATCTACTCTTTTGGGTCTCCAAAAATATTTTGACTTCAAATTGTCTTCAAATTTTTCTGAAAGAAAACACATATCTTACAGGAGTTACTGCACAAAAATTTTCTTCTAAAGCTGTATCTCTCTAAGGATATATCCTGACTTCTCAGACAACGAGGAGGCACAAAACAGTCTCTGATGTTTTTAAGCACAAAGGTACCATAATGGTCTTGTAACAAAAGGCACTGGGTAGAGAACATGGGAGCTCTTGGATCAGTTAGTTACTTTGTACCATGGGAGCTCTTGGATCAGTTACTTACTTTGTACCAGTTGAAACAATGTAGTAATTCTTCCTAAGGATTCCTTGGGGAATTGTAAGGAAACATTTACGAATCGATTGATCTGTAATGTAGACTAAAATGTATGAGGATAGAAAGATAACAAGCCCATATAACTGCTTTAGTACGGGCATCGTTACTAGACGTTATTAGGTTCTGTGACTGGGAGTTGGTTAAAACTCTCATCTGACACTATGCACATTCAAAAATGAGTAAACCAAGGATTTATGTGCACAGGAACCCCACTAAAACAACTACATCGACTTCTCAGCAGCACTGAAACATTCAGGATCTGAATTACAACATATTTAGGTGTTTTAATTTTAATTTCTGCATAAAAACAGTGATCTTGGCATATGACCCTAGAGTTTTAGCTCAGTTTGATCTTTATCTTTCAGTCCCTACAGCTAAGAATTCTTAAGGGCAGGAGAATTCAAAACCTTGATCAGCAGCCTTCATTTGTACTCTGGATGTTTCTCTGTCTGCTTCAAAGACACATCCATGCATGCATGCATGCCTCCCTCAAACATACTATGAAACTGGAATGTGGGCTTGCTAAAAACATAACTAGCATAAAGCCTAAACTAGACACATCAAACAGAAATCTAGCAGGGAGACATCCTGCAAAACTAGGAAATAAATCACGAACTTACCTACAAGTGTCTGATCTGTTGCTTGTGGGAATCGACTTTCCTCATCCAGCAGGGACAATAAACCCATTGGTTTCTGCAGGAACATATCCAGGAGGGGCCTGTTGTCCTCATATTCTATAACTCTTGCATCAACACCTTCATACAGGTATTCATTCTGTAACAGCCAACAGAAGGCATGCTTTGTCTACGTTACAGAACTGCTTCAGAAAATAATTCACAATCTGTCAATTGTAGCAAATTAAAACCACATTGAAAAAGTATTCCCTGGAGCTAAAGACATCAAGGTTTTGCAGGAACAAATGTCATCTGGGATGTAGCACGCTGTCAGGCTATAGATTTTAATTTGCCTCTGGATATGTATGTGCTTCCTATGGCCTATTTGGTAAAGCAAGATACTTTCCAGGAATATGCAAGAATTAAAGAAACAGAATTGAAGAAGATGAAGTATAGTGTTTGCACTATTTAATTCCCTCAGCTGCAATGTAAAAAATATTTCTTAATCATTTAGAGCTACATTTACATTCCCAATTCATTGCTCAGATCTATATGATGTACAATGGCCAAGATTCACAAAAGTGATTGCAGATTACAGGGGCCTCACTTGTTTAATCCCCCTTTTCAAACACCTGGAAAAGGTCTTATGTGGAGAAGAATGGTGTGTATACTTTCTAATAATTAAAGAACAATGTACATACTTTCTAAAAATGAAATCAATAGTCTCAGGTTGGCCACTACAACATTTTCACTCCTTTTAAGGAACCAGGGAAAGGTATTCAGCAAGATTAAAAAACAATAGAAAAGCTGGTGGTTTTTTTTTTTTTTGTGAATTTTTTGTTTGTTTGTGGGTTTTTTTCCCTCCTGAAGACTGCAAGTATCTTTGAATTCCTGCTAGACTGAGAAAAGCTTGGTAACAAATGCTGTGTCCAGTGTGTTGCATGGTTTTATCTTTAAAACAACTTAAATTATAGCTAAAGAATACAAGAATGACTTTATTTAATCCTTCAGCAAGGCCAAGGACAGCCATAGATTTACCAAGAGAAGGATGCCCTACGGACTGCCACCCCTCCATTATTTTTGTCTGCATTACATAGTGCAATAGCAGTTATCCACTGCACAATGCTCCCATAGATACCAGGGCTGCCTTCAGTCCTGTGCAGGCTATACCATGAAACACATAATTCAGCCTTTTGATCTACTTTAAAATCCCTCTTCCAAAGGGTAGGACTTTATGAAAGTATTATATTAATGTATGGTGCAAACATCACAGTTGTACTATCCTGAATTCATTGTGAGAAGTGTCATAAAAATGAATGATGTCTAATGTTAATGAGTTCAAAGACCTCTAACCCTGAAAGACCTCTCCATATGTGTCTTTCACTCATGTTTGAATGAGTGAAGGTGTTTCAAAAAGGAGTTTACTGCCTTATACAACAGAAAAGCACACATTAATAGACTTCATATCTCTTAATCTCTAAGCCAGAGAGAAACAGCAAAATTAATAAAATCATAACACTGTCCTCAAAATACAGGCCTAATAAATAAATCTGCTGATCCATTTGAAAGAAAACATATAGAAAGAATATATACCTAAACGTTTCCAGTATCCAGATTAATCTAATTTCCAAGAACACCTACCTAATGATAGGTTATGGCTCAGTTTATATGCCTGTACAAGGGCATAAGCAGTAAGAATCTCTGTTACAGCCCCATGAGGGCTCCTTGTCTCAGACTCATAACATTCATTTCATTCATGTCTCCCCTGGAGCAGTGGACAGGTGGAGTTTTGCTTTTTATTTTAAACAATAACCCAAATAGCAGAACAAGACCGGAGAGTAATAAATGTATCACTGATATAGGCAAGAAGTTAATTATGTACCTGTAGGACCTAGTGGCAGGAAGGGAATGAGCCTGTTTTATCTCCCAAACATAACGCCAGAGTAGGGGCAGCTTACCTGAGGGCTATGGCTGTACTGACACACAGATGTTATGTTCATGAAACCAGCTGTTCCTGCTTAGGATTATTAAGAGTACACTTACGAAGTGGGAAAAGGGAAGATATTGCTCAGGATCAATCTATCAGGGAAAAGTGTTTCTGTGACACTCAGATATCCTCAAAAACCCTCTTACAGACAACCTATTTAACGATTAACTTTTTCCAACTTCAAATGCTTGTGAGAGAGGCTGGTTTAGAGAGCTGATAAAAGAGTTCTCCTCTCTGAAACTGAAAGGAGGTAAGTAATAGCTGTACTGCTACACCATAGCAGCAACATCTGCTCCCCTCCCTGCCCAGACAGTGCTGTCCAGTGGGGCCTGACCTCCAAGCCTTCAGTGTATGTTGCCATTTGGTCTTTTGTGTCTGCACCTTGACAACTGAATGAGTGCCAGTGCTGACGATAATGGTACTGCTGCCATCTGCCCAGTAGGATATGGAAAGAATTTAGTACGTCATTTCCCACGGGCTCCTGGAGGATGGCTGACAATCAAGACTTCCAGACAACAGTGCGGTAGATGGCTTGGAAATACGATACCATATTACACTGTCTTATGCAATGCTGGTCTTCAACCATATTATTAGGATACAAGCAGCCTTAACGATGCACATCATAAACCTGTAATGAAATAGATCTTATTTGAATTAATAAGCTGAATCAGCCACAGGATTCCATAATCCCCCATAATGTTTTATGACAAGAAAGCTCCTTAAAATAGCAGCTGCTCATTGAAATTCTAAAGCATAATCCACTATAAAGTATTCTTATGGACAGGATGTCAAAAGGAATGACTGAGTTATACTAATACTTGGGCGCCTATCTCATCTCAGGATTGCATGGTATCTTTTCTGTGATCAAAACTAGGTAATAGCTTGTGCAACTTGGTTTCACTTAATAACAAAAGAATTACTAAATGCATTAGGAAATGGTCTTCATGTTTAATAAAAATAAAGTAATGGCATTTTGTTGAGAACATGGTATGATGACACTTTGGTTTAAATGGGAACACCAGAGATTTACTCAGAAGCAACATTTTCCAACTTAAAGTAAAAGATTAAACTGTCATATGAAGGTAAAATAAATATTACATATATTTAATGCAAAAAGTAGCATCGTTCCAACTGACAGTAAACTTGCCACTTTCCAAAATGATTCAGGTATTTGACATTATACCTTTTATTTTCTATCAGAAGAATCACTAATGAGAAAGAAATGGGAAATTTGTCTTGCTTGACAATGTTACCTGCAGATCATGGAGCTGTCAGAATTAACTTACGTCAGTACCTTACATGTGAGGAAAACGCTTTGAAGGATAGAACTGAAGGTGAAAAAGTTGTGCTTTGCTTAATATTAACCTAAAAAAAAGCTCATGCCAGCATTTATTCCACTTAACTACAGACACATAAAAGAAGTGACTAAGTTGGGAGCCCACATTTCTTCCCCAGTCAGAGACAGATACAGATCTATTTGTCCCCATTGACTATCAGGGATCTAAACTATCCTTATTTTAAACAATACTCCCCACT
>NW_009935207.1:27758-63188 GCF_000696875.1 Nestor notabilis | reverse complement strand
CTCAGCCGTTCTGTTAAAGTAGTGAAAGAAGATTGCATTCAGGCCTAGAAGCCTTTATTCTTTGATGCAAAGATTAAGTCAACAATAAAGAATAAATTCCCTTAATCTGAGTTCTCCACGTTGGTATGCAGACACCCAGAGCCACTGGTGGCGATAGTACCACTGTTCCTTACTACTATTCCTATCACTTCTGAGGCCCTATTTTTGTAGGTCACACTTCCGTGGAAAGCAAAACTGTGAACATTTCTCAGATTTAAATACACAAAACAAACCACTGACTGCTAAAAACGTATCATCACCTGCAACACTGAAAGTACAATTCAGCCTTATGAGTTCATTTACTATTTGGATCATGTTGCCAAGAAACTATTCACCTTCTCTTTGTTATATAATCACTCATTAGGTTGACACGGGTTAATTGAGAACTAGGCTATCATCAACAGATTTAGGACTTGACTTCCCAATAGATATGTCAAATTTCATCTAATTGTACGTGGTATGGAATTGAACAGGCTAAAACAGGGGAAAAAAAGAAGAAATAGTGTACCTATAAGTTTTACTTTGCTTGAGGGAAGTGTGAAAGAAACTGAATTCTGCAGTCTTCCTTGGGTAGATCTACAGGGGCAATGTAGTGTCATGTTAGAGATTTCTGAGACTGCACAGAGCACACCAACATGTCTGTCTGGCATTGTGCAGGGCTGTGGGGAGATATAAGCCCATGCCATTGAGTTGTAATGGAGAATAAGGCATTTGTCATTTCCTGGCTGAAATGGGGTGATTTACACCCACACTTGCATGAAGTTAATCTACATAGCTCATTCTGCACTGCTGCAGTAGTGTCTTTGGAGACTGCTACAGGATAATATAATGAAGATTGATATAGTCTGGTGAAGCAGTATCATGTAAATTAGACATCTTACTCAGTTGGTTTACAGGCAGGATGTGGACATTTGTAAAAGGAGATATTAGGACTAGTATAAATGAAGTATGAATGGAAATGTGCATGTAAGCACCAGAAGAAAGAGTCTTAGAAAAATGGCCTATGATTTCAACGACGAACATTTGTACACAGCAATAAATTGAAGAAAGTATTGTTTACCTCAAGACCAGAAGGTCCTCACTTACATAAGAACAGTGCAGCCAGCCAGTGAGTGGAACACCCTCTAAATCTGGCAACAAGAGGATGGCTGCAAGGTTACAGCATATCACATAACATCTTTCCTTTTCCTACAAACCTACCAAGGAAACAGACAGTAGGCATAAAGATGTGTATATTCCAAACAAGTAAAACCAGATAATGACCTTGCCTAAAAATTACAGAGGCTAACGTGAACAAGGTTCTGAGGCAAAGAACCACCTTGTAACATGATTGCTAAAAGATGTAAAAGATCTGCCCAAAAACTATAACAGCAAGAACCTAAGAGACATGATGAAGACCTCCAAGCTGGTGTCCTTTATTCTCTGTCTCACTCACAGATGGTCCTGGGCAGACCACCTGAACACACACGTCCTAGTGCTTTCTATGTGGGTGTGAGTCAAGGTAATCTATGAGAGAATGAGCAGGAGTGGCCAAAACTGAAATATGTCAGATCATCTTCTTCAAAGATCATCTTCCCCAAAGATCATCTTCCCCTTCCATAATGTCTGTAACTGTAATACTAATTTCCTACAGGGAGAAAGGGGTAAAGTCTTTGTTGTCAAAATCATAAGTTCATTTTTTCCCTCATCTGCTCAGCAGCAAAATAACCACTGAGTTCTCTGCAGCAGAGCATATGCAGGAGTGTAAACTGTTCCTAGTAGATGGTGACATCACAAACTTCTGCATCAGTATAGGTCTGGCCAAAATATCCTCTATTAGGATATCTAGAAACAAATAAAGGCAGAACAGGATGATAGTCACATTAAAAAAGAGAAGGAATATTAAGACAACATTTGGGAGTACAGGGATAGGGTTAGGAAAGCCAAGCCAAGTCCATCACCTGCAAAAAGGCAACTAGGGAAATAGTGTGCTTGTTGCTGAATGCACGGATGACATGGAAAAGAGAAAGCTGCATGAAGACCTCATAGCAGCCTTCCAATATCTGAAGGAGGCCTACAAGGATGTTGAAGCGGGACTCTTCATCAGGGACTGTAGTGACAGGACAAGGGGTATTGGGTTTAAACTAAAACAGGGGGAGTTCAGGTTAGATATAAGGAAGAAGTTCTTTACTGTGAGGGTGGTGAGGTACTGAAACAGGTTGTCCAAAGAAGTGGTAAATGGTCCATCCCTGGCGGTGTCCAAGGCCAGGTTGGACAGAGCCTTGGGCAATGTGGTCTAGGGTGAGGTGTCCCAGCCCATGGCAGTGGGGTTGGAACTAGATGATCTTGAGGTTCTCTCCAACCCAAACCATTCTGTAATTCTGTGATACTCAGTGCCTTCTTTGCTTTGGTCTTGACTGATAATCCCAGGTCCCTGAGACAAGAGGGAAAGTCTGGAGCAAGGAAGACTTACCCTCCATGGGGGAGGATCAAGTTAGGGAACATTTGGGCGAAGTTGACATGGGACCTGGTCAGTGCCTGGATTTGACAGGAATAAAAGTGCTGCAGTCTGTGCTATTTCCATTATCCAGTTAGAAAAAGCAGTAGCCAGCTGCTCTTTTTGTGTGAATTTATGCACTTTGGAAGGAACACATCTAAGTAATTATAGTAGTTCAGGCTAATTTCTCTCTGACTTTTAGATGGTATTAATGAGAAGGAAATAAGCGTGACTGAGAGTCTTCCATATAAATCTATAAAAATAATTACAAGATATAAGACTGCAAGACAGCATTTCCTGAAATAATTGGAAACAGAATAAAACACTGATCTATACAAAAAAAATCTTAATTTTACACACAGATGTATACACCTCTAGACTGACACATGCACGTGCACACCTCCATATATAGAAATATTCCAAAGTTGTATCTGACTCGCCCTTAAAACACACAGTGGTCAACACTGACAACATACTCCTTTTCTACTAATAATTAAATTCATAATTAGAATTAATATTTTCACCTATGTATCAAAACTTCCAATAATTTCAATAAATCAGAGAAAGTTCGAATGTTGACTGTTCAGCTCAGAATTCTAGAATATTTCTATTTTCAGCAAGATTATGTTGTTGTTTTTTTTTCCCCTGGACATGCTATTTCTTCAAATAACAATATTGAATAATGATTTAAAAATGGTTAATTTAATTCTCATGGAACTATTTACAAAGCTAAGATTATCTTTTCTGAGGTATTTCACTATCCTCTTGAATTTCATAAACTTTTATAATTACAACTTTGTTCCTTTTCTCTGTTTTACATCAAATTATTTACATGAAATCCACCATTATTTAGTTCTGATGATCTAGTTCCTGAATAAGAACAAGATAATTGCGAGATTTAGTTTTTTTGATAATGGAATTTCAGTGTTCATTAAGCTTGTTAGCAAGCTATTATGAACACTGCACTTCAAAAATTATATTACCACTCATGTATTTTTTTACTGTCGAATCATACGTTACATCACTCATGTTATTCCTCAAGAAAATAACATTACATTTGCCTCAAGTTGGATATCACTGTGTTATGTTGCTTAGATACTGTAAATTTCAATTTTAATGCAGTTTATGTAGGCATTTTACTTGCAAATAGCAAGCACTGCTTCACAGAATACATACTCAGAAAAATTATTATAATCTGCAATTTACAATCTATTATGGAGAAGGAATGATGTAGTTTCTTAAGCAAGGTTTTATATGTTCAGCAGTATTAAAGCCTTATCAAACTATCAACACATACCTGCTCCCAGGCAAAGACATGTTGATTGAAGTAGAACTGAATTTGTTCATTGGCAATGTTGATACAGAGTTGTTCAAAAGAATTTTTTTTGAAATTCTCAAAGCCAAAGATATCAAGAATTCCAATGTTCAAACCATCATCGTTTCCACTGCAAAGATTAAATAAACTTTCTTTGTTTTATTTTTATTTTACATTGACCAGCTTCTTTAGTATTTCATAAAAGGAAATAATGGTACAAATCTGTAAGCCAGTTAAACAGAATAATTTTTGCTAGAACAGATATTTCTTAAAGTAATAATCAATTTTTGTTTGAAATGCAATAAATGCACATCAGCTGAAAGATAACTGTATTTGTAGACCAGACACACTGAATCACATCTGAATCAGCTGATAAGTGTATAGAAGATGCACAATTTTACTTTTAAACTAACATTTTCTAGTTATTATTCTATTGTAAAAAGCTGACTATGGTACAGAAACAACATTCAGTCCTTTTTTTTTCTCCTGTAATAAGAGGCTTTACTTACCAGCATCTTTGAAATTAAAGATTGCTGTCATGAAATATTATTTCTCCCTACTATTTATTCACAACAATTAAACACGCTTATTTCAACATTAAAAGTAAAAACCATGAATGGCTAGACCTTTTATGCATCTATATAACTACTTTAAGTACTGGAGTGCAATATGAATTTAAATTACCAATTAAGTTCCAGAGAAGTACTATTAGTAAAAACATCAGTTTGAAATTTTAGCTGAAGTATTCTGAGAGATATGTGCTCATTTCTGCGAATGGAAAAAAGCACTAATTTTGTATTTATTTCCTAACACAAAAAAATGAAGAAGATATAATTTTATATAAAACCGAAGCTGACATTAGTGTTTTTTCCCTAGCTAAATTTAAATAATAAATCACAGTCTATGTATAAAACCTATTTGAGGGGCTATCTGTAAGCAGAATTCTATTATTTTTTTAAGTAAAAAATTTAGGAAATTAGATATGAAAAACCATCCTCAAGATACTCATGATTAGCAGTTGAACCTCCTTGTGAAGTCCATCTCAAAAATGGAAGTGCTTCATTGTTGAGGGATCAAAGATATTTGATGATTTTGACCTGAATTTGGTTACTATTTTATCTGTTTTGAAATTACATTTTTGGTGAATAAACTGCTGACATTCGTCTGTCTTGCTCCTTCTCAGAGCTAATTATATAAAAATAGCAAATGCAAATTATTTTAATACCACAAAACCAAAGCAGATTTCTGGGTGGTTTGGTTTTTTGTGGTGGGTTTTTTGTTGGTTTTTTTTTTTTGTATAGTGACTGTGTCAGGTCAAATCTTCTTCCTCCTCATCAGCATAGTAAGTATTCAATTGAAAAAAGCTCTGTAATAGGCACGTGACAGAGACACACAGGAATGAATTTTATCCTATTACTTACTGATTAAAGTTTTGTTTATTGCTGCTCTGCTGTAACCAGAAAGTTTAGACAAATTTTAGGACTGCAGCTTTGGCTTTCCTCTCATGTTAAAAAAAAAAAAAAAAGAAATCCAGGAAATCCAGATTTTCAAAGCAAAGCTATTTATTATCGATAGTCCTCTTCAGGTAGTTGTAAGTTTGCCCATTTACACTGCTACTAGCAGCCACAGAGGGCTTTGACCTATAGGATCTCCAATGCAAGCCACATAATTTCTTTTTTGATTAATCTGCAAAATGTGTTCTATTCTCATTCCCAACATCTTTCTTGTCTCTGTGTTTAAAATGTCAGCTTGTAAGGGTATAGAATGGACATTAACCTCAGTAAATGTGTTTGGAAACTACTCTCACACACATATGAAACCACACTCATAACAGCAACAGAAGCAATGGCATCACGCAAATAAGAGCAGAATTTCACCTATGTAATCAACAGGTGAATGTCAAAAGTTGACCCCGAAAAAGTATAAATGAAAAAGTTAGTATGTCATTTATGAAGGGTTAAATGTGTAAAAGTCAAGCAGGAGAACACCAGATGCCTGTGCTAGCCACATCTACTCTATTTTCACTACATTGTCTGCATAGCAAAAACTTTTTTTTTTCTTTAACATGGTGGTATCATAAACAAAAAGGTAGTAGAGATCAAGTGGATGACAATACTAAATGCTCTAGTGCAGATGATATTATTCCCACAAAAAATCTCTATTCTTGGAAAGCTTTTTTTACCTCAGATGTTTGTCAGGTTTGAGTAAAGTATTGATGCGATTGACTATCCAGCTAAAGAGGCGCCCATACAGTGCTTTGGCCATGGCATCTCTGACATCAGTGGCTTTTTCCACAGTGTTGGGACGAATAATTGTTTCTCCTCGAGTCACTACACAGTGAGAGGTGAGGGCCTCTTGCAGTTCATCTGCCTGAATACACAGCAAGGAGGCACCTAGAAAGGAAGGTCACAGGCATAGCTCAGAAGCAGATTTTTGAAGGCAAGATGTGCATTTTTGCAATCAAAGCTTCAAGTTCAATGTATGATAAGTAAGGGTCAAATCAAAGTCTTGAACTATGACTAATGAGGATGTTCATGCCAAACAAGTGTCAGTATCTAATTTATTCACCAACCTTCCTAGCTTCCATAGCAGTCAATGAGTAAGTGATTCAAAGCAGAAGCCTTTAGGTTCTAAAATGCTTTACCAAGAAGGCTATTTCTCCAAACTTTCTACAGAGAAATGCTAGGGAGTCTAGGTGACTATATCAAGAATATATATGCTATGAGGTGTGAATATCCCTCTCAGTTACAGTGTATCCATATATGCCACTGCTGCTCTCCTTTAGAGCCAGAAAAGGGGTACTTCTTTCCCATTTCCACAATATTCTTCTGCCTATGGCAGGAAAATGTGTAAGAAGATAGTGTGAAGACTGTTACCTCCCCACCTGTAATCACTGAGAAGCAGTAGCAACTTTCTTGAGAATCTTTGACCCTTTCCTTCCTCTGCCTCCTGGCAGCCTGTAAGGTAAGGTATCCCTTTCAAACAATTAGTGAGCGGTATTTCAACAGACACATGTGAAGAACAAGTAATGAGTAATGTGAGAAAGAAACTGGGAAAAAAACTGGGAAAAAACTATTCAACTTGTTAATGAGGTTCTACATCAAATGTTCAAATAACCTTGGAAAAATTCTAAAGATTTTATTTTCAGGCATTTGCAGTATTTGTCATGTTTCCTGAATGCCAGTGAACTGGTTAGTCAAATAAGGTGCATAACATGGGAAATTTTTTCTTTTTGTATTTGCAGTCATGTGGTCTTGGAATTATCTATCTTCAGCATTTAATTATTCTTGCAAAATTTCCATATGAATACAGTTTTCACTGATAACTTGATTGCAAGAAAATAAATTTGCTATCAAAAGCAAAGGGAAATAATCTTAAATCAAGAAAAAATACTCACAATTCTCAAGGGCTACTGGATTGGAAATATTACTCTTGTCAATCATATGTTCTGATACTACTGCAGAGAATTCAATGTTACCCACATTTAAAATGGCAGCCAGGATGCTGTACACACTTCCAAGTTCCTGAAAAGTATATTAAAAAAGATGCACTACTTAATAGCCAGATAGGTGTATCACTTTGGTATGTGTGATGGGCATGTGTATGCGTTCTTCCTGTTGTCTGCTGCATGCCCTCTACTTTAAGGAATACTTTCTCAGCAGATGTATTTCTTTGCCTGTTCTGTACTCAGCATAGTCTTTCAAGTGTTAAGACACCCAAAGAGGGCAAGGCAAACTATAGCCTAATCTCTCTTTCACACTTGTCAACAGGACAGGATTGACACAGAGTAGGGGAAGCACAAAACAGTGGTGAACACAATCCTTTTACACAGAAAGAATTCAGAGGTTATGTATATCAGCCCTTCACTGTGTCTGCAGGCACAACCATGTCTAAGAATGTTATACCTGAATCAACAAAAACATAACAAATTCTGCATGTTTCTTGGATCATGGAAACAAAGGTACCCACAAAAATAGGTCTGCAATGGCTCCCACTGACATAATCAGAAAAAGTTTCACTGGGAGAAGAGTGAGACCTCATATCCCTGATTTGGCTAAGCACTTTACCCTTCAAAATGTCATTTAGGAACTGTGTACTCACCAAAGAACTTCAGTATGGACTTTACTTAAACATATTTAAATTTCAAATGATTTAGAGGGTTCTGAAGAAGGATTTTGCCTTGAAAATAGACTAATATTAATCTGGACAGTGAAGTAAAACATACAGGAAATAATTTTAAGTACTTATGTATGACAAATAAAACCAGATTTGCAAATAATGAAACAATGCTTTCACTGCAGGTTTGACTTAGATTTGAACCGTGAATTTTCATCTGAACTGCGAGCATTTATCAGTATACTTGATGATCTCTTGAGTATTTTCTACTCAGAGATGCTGAGCTGTTCCTGTAAAGTAGGCTCAGTTTTAAGCTATCTGAAGCTATTAAGAATCTCTGACACTATATATTTTGAGGCATGCATTAATAGCATATTTTATAAATAGCAGGTTTATAAGTTTTATAGTACTTTTATATGAAGCAGTTTTTAAAAATTTGATTTTTTTTTTTTTTTTTGATGGACTTTTCACAGCATTTTATCCCTTATATTCAATAGTTTGCTGGTACCCTGACAGGCATCATTTACTCTGATAAAATCCTTAATTGCTCTAGAATACTTGAGCTTGTTTTCAACACTTTCAGAAGTTAATCTAGCAGTTAATAAATTAATTATTCCTGTGACAGCAAGACAAACTAGATAAGCTCACTTCAAAACATTATGCTTAGGATAATTGTCATGCAGTTTATCTAGGTTTTAAGCAATCATTTTCATTTTAAGCTTAGGGACATAGATGAGACAAAGAAATGGATAGCTAAACTTCTGCCATTATGCTGTGCAGTGTGTATAGCTGCTGACATTTTTGTGCCTTTTTCCAGAGTGTATTTGAAATCTGGCCTGATCTGTCTCATACAGTGTGATTATTGTTCACCTCAGGCAGTCCTTTCCTATTAATTTTGCCATGCAGCCTGAAACAAACCAGTGTGATTTTAAGACAGGGAGAACTGACATTAGTTACTATTAAAGCCTGCCAGTCAGTTAAAAAGTTTTTCAAAGAAATCAAGCCTTGTTTAGGTCTCAGTTTTAATTGGAGTGGAAAAGATATTCTGTCCAAGGTTTTCTGCTAATAAAACATGGAACATGCTTATACTGAACCTCCTCTGTGCACTGACATGAATGTCTAAACTGAAGGCTGCATTAGTAAACAGTGAACTTAGAGAAGGAAATCATTGTCTTGAGGTATCTTTTTCTCACTGAAAATAAATTGTCTCTGCACATGTACCCTACATCAGAATCTCATTGGGTAAAGATGACTTCTCTGTTCCTCCAGTCTTGCAAACACAACATCAGACAGGCTAATTCACCCTGTGGAGAATGTAAGACAGGCTAAGACGGATGGGGCTCACATGTAACCACAGTTAGATTGCCTGTGGTACTCAACTTGCTTCTGAAACTGGGGGCGTTTTAAAGGTACATAATTCTTTACAGATTCAGCTCACGGTGGCTTGCTGAGTTAATCAAGTAAAGATCCATGCTAGAACTGCACAATGCAGCGACTGACCTAGTTCTAACTGGATCTTCAATACATAGGAAGGTCTCTTTTGGATGGTCAAGGTTATTGTTTCCATCCATCCAAGTGAACAAAAGAGCTGGGAACAAAACCAGACTTGCTGCTTTTCATGGTATAAATTAAGATCTATCAAGGTCTCCAGTGCTGTGACAAAACTGCTATCAGTGCTGAACTGTGCATCCTTCTGGATGCTGCTTCTGGAAATGTGAAAGCACAGATATGAAATGATGTGATAGTACAGGTGTGAAATTATTAAGTGCAGTTGTGAATAACTATGTAAAGGAGAAAGAGACTGAACGCCACTGCTACTACAACTTAATGCACAATGAGTATGAAGGAACAGAATAGATGAATAAATCTGTTATGCTAGCTACTCAAATATTTACATTGAGGGAAGGCAGAAATATTCTACTGGAGTAATTTTCTGTGAAAAGGTCCTTACAACACGCAGTTTTGTCAAAGAAATTAAAACATGCATCCGTTCTACAGCACTAGTGCTGTTTTTCACAGATCATACCCCTACTGTCATTTGTGATAAAGTCAGCAGTAAACTACAGCTGTGATGCATCACTTCTCCTAAGAGAGAACTAGGGTGCAGGATGGGGTTTCCTTCCCTTGCATTCTACTTTGTAAATCCAGAGGCTCTTTTTATTTTAATTATACCAAAGACAGCCTGAGGAGAGGGCTTTAATGGCCAGCAGAGCAATGATGTGAGATAATAAAGAATGAATGGGTTCAGTTAATGTTTAGTGATGAGATTCATTCCAAAGGGATGTAAAAACTTCATTCAACTTTACCCCTGGAGTTGTGAAAATGTATTGAGTTCATCAAAACTCAGATCAATTCAATGAATTCTTAGAACTCACACCATGGACTTCATCTTAAAACAGAGATGAGACTCATATTCACAGGCCTAAAATTATAGGCTAATAAATAGTTACAGCATCATTTTCTATGTATTTAATTTGGAAAAGCCTTTTTTTCCTCATTTACTTAGCTGTGCTGTGTTCACTGTTTTCAAAGTCTTGTTGACTAATACCATTTTATTAGATTATCAATGCCTTGAAACCTTAAAAATTTAAATGCAGTAGTATAACAGTAAGTTGACCGTGCAATGTCCTAAGCAACAAACATACCATTGCTAAAGGAAGAAAACAACAAGGGAGATTATTTGAATGCTTTATGTAAGTTTTTCCTGATTAAGCTAGCCATGAAAGTTCACCCAAAAAAGGGGTTATCATCACTCACCTCCAGTGTAAAACCTATGACTTTGAAGCACTGTTCAATTAATTCAAACTGTGACTTATAAAAGCTATTGTTCATGAAATCTTGTACTATTCTGAAATGATCGTTTTGCAGATATCTGAAAGAGTTGATGGATACAGAGTTAGAATATAAATGAGCTTGGGATTTCAACACTGCATTTCTTAGCAATCAGTTTATGTAAAAATAAAGTGCATTACCTGGGAGGTCTATGTTCAGGCAGTTTATAATGTGCCAGTTTTTTCTTTTCTGCCAGACCAGCATAAATATAATAAAAAATATGGAAATTTTTCTCTCCTCTGAAACAAGAGAAACACCAAACTGGTTTAGTAATGTAACTGTGCTACATTTACTGATGACATACATGCTATTATTAAATGTTATTTTAATAATAGGCAAGCCTCATGCAAACTGACAGAATACTCTGAAAGAAGCTTTATTACATAAATTCCTGTGAAGTGAACACCCTTTGTGTGCCACTGTGTGTTTGTTCTGAAGCCGCCAGGGTGGCTGCTCAGTGCTACAACCAGCTAAATGCTGCTCTACTGTTGATGCAATTGGTAGATTCTTGGTGAGATCTTGCAATTTGCTCACCCACCTGTATTAAATGGGCTGCTCAACCTCCAGCCACTTAAAAAAAATCTTCTGACCATGACAGAACTACACATTCCTGATTCACTGAATCCAGTACGTTTGCTGTGTCATTTAGCCCTGAACCAAGAAAGCACAGAAGCAGACATTCAGCAAAAGGCCTTACGGCTTGGCATGCTTTGCCTAGAAGTTAGGTGCTGAAACCCAAGGGAGAAGCTCTATTGCACATCCAAGGTTTCAGTGTACTTTATGGGGAAGAACTGGATGCTTAGGTGGAAATTTGTTACCATCACTGAACCCTGAGATAGCCAAGTCAGTCATTATGAAATAGCAAAAAGGAATTGTGTTCAAACTCCTTTCTGCACGAGCTGATGCATGTGTCTCAGGAGCACCATTACATGCTCCTGTGAAACAGGATCACAGCCCGGTGCACTCCTCTCTGTGTGTGGGGTGCCGAGATCAGAGCAGCTTAGTTTCTATATTTTACTGTGGACAGTCAGCAGCAGAAAACAAGATCAATTCAAGGAGCAGGAGCAGATCCATTATCTTCCCCATCAGTGCCTTAACCATAAGGTTGCGTAGCCATGCTTTGCACAATCTGAAACCTCACAGTGTCCTGATGTTTTGTGTACTCTCTTGGAAAGGTGAACCTGTAGGTTCAAAATCTCTTGGCTTGAAGTGGGTCTGGAACTTGAGTGTCCCATTTTCTGGGTAATCAGTCACTGGGCTTTCTGCAAAAAGTCATTCCTAGCTCTCCACTTGAGTCTGGGAGTCATGTTCTTGCAGAAGAGCAGAACAGGCACAAACAGCTTCAGGCACCCTTGGAAGTTTATGCCTCAAAATATAACCTCTTAGAGTGACTCTCATGCTAAACACTTCAGTGGCATTTTCTTGTGATTTCAGACATCTAAACGCCTACCTAAATAGCATCTGAGGCATGTAAATGCTTTGCTGACTTCCTGTCTCAGCATGCGGCTAAATATAAATTGACATCCAAAGAATAAACCCATGAAAATTCATGAAAATGGTGGTATTTTAAGGAAAAAGCTCATTTAATTCTGAAAAAGTACTATCTTTGCTTATGTTCAACTGGGGGAACCCCCACCATTTCGTAAAATTGCCTCTAACTTTAAATTGCTTATTGAAGCATCCAAGTGATACTCAGATGTTCTTCGTGTCACAACTCTACAACAGGCAACAAGATCATGCAGAACTACGAAATGAGTAAAAATGAGAAAGTGATCAGCAAGGGGAAAAATTTAAATCATTGACAACATTCTTTGTCTCAAACTTTGTTCTTTCTATTATTATTATGGCAGAAATGGAATTGTCAAAATATTTTTTATCTGGTTACGTATTAGGATAGAAAATACATGTCAGTAATTTAAATTAATTGGAAATGCCATTTAATTTTTCTGTCATTTTATATTATGAGATACACACATCACAGAGATGGGTCTGTTCTGCTTTTGGTCCATAACCCTTAATAATCAGATCCTACTAGATGCCCCAAAATGGAAAATGAGCACTTTGCAAACAAAGCTACAATACTAGAGGAAATGTAGAGGAATGAAATCCAAGTGATATACTTAACACAATACCTCAAACTTCCATAAAGAAATGTAAAACTGACCTATTAGAAAGTTTTTGATTCTTTACACAATATGATACACTTTATATATCACATATGCATTTTTATGAGATTGGCTTAAATAACCCAGGACGCAGTGAAAAAATCAGAAGTAGTTTTCAGCAGGCTTACAGATTTATAGGCAATTCCTATATCACTTATAAGAAAAAATCCCAGTACCTTATTCATCTTTGTGTTTTGATCCAAAATAGTTCCCTGCATTGTAGGCCTACTCTGTAGCTCCCATCTTAGGTCATATATAATTTTTCTGTAACCCCCAAATTAGGCCAAGTGTCTTTATACTTACACTGCCTGGTGGACAACTCTGGATTTTTCAAGGAGATACTCTGAAATCTGAGCTCCTACTACAGTGCCACCACAGGTGAATTTCATTTCCAAATACTTTCCAAATCTGCTAGAGTTATCATTGATGATAGTGCCTGCATTCCCAAATGCTTCTACGAGGTTATTCACCTGGAGGATCTTCTCCTGTAGAGTCCTGTTATTAGCCTGGACATGAAAAGGATAATGCTTAAAATTATCAGTAATCATTCAAATAACAAATTTTTTCTTGTTTCTTTCTTCTTCTAGCTGGTATTGTGAAGTGTGACATCACCAGGGCAGCCAGTCCCATGTGAATCATATGTAAATAAAGGCGTATCTAAATCATGAAACCTGTCAGAATATAGTAATCTCCAGAACTAAGGGCTGGCTGGAAGAGATAACACACATAATGATAGTGACAACACCATAAGTAAACAATTTCTGTGGCCCAGCACTCTGAAAAGGCTAGCCTGCTTTTAGGATCCTTGTTAGCAACTGCTTACTGCTGCATTGCACCATACCAATAGATCAGATCACTTGCATCTCACCTGGGACATATAAAAATGCCATTTTATTTAGAAAATTATGTGGTCATTTCCCAGAATGACCATGTCCCACTGACAGCAATCTGGTTGTGGAAGGAGGTGAAAAGCTAGAAGAGACTTTAATTTAGTACAGTTTGGGTGATTTGATTTTAAGACACTCAGTTTAACAAGGGCAGACTAAGTCACAGCCCTCACTGCAGAATCTCCAACATACTTCCAAGTGACCCTAGTTCAGGAGGGAAGAAGGGGTAGATAGATCTGCATCATGTTCCAATCTGACCTCACAGAAGTTCTTTAGAAAATGTATTACAGTCTTGCCCCCCTACCAATGCCCTGTCCATAGGCCTAAAGGTAGTAAAGGCTTACAGAGGTACTCCTTTTGAAACATACCTTGCCCAGGACAGTGGGCGGCAGAACCAGAAGATGGGCACTTTGTGTCTTGCCAGCTCCACTTTCTCCAGAAATAACGATACACTGCACAGATACACAAGAGCATGACTCTGAGCTTACTACTAATCTCAGCCTAGCAAAGGATATAATTAAGACAACTTCATCTATACCTGGTCAGAGTTGTATGTCACCATGGACTGATAACCTATGTCAGCAACAGCAAAAATATGAGGAGGGTTGGCAGTCCGCTTGGCTCCAATATACAGTTTGGAATGCTAAGTGTGAGAAAAATGAAAACATTATCAGCTGTCCCTTAACAACTTTGATTTTAGTTTTATTTTCAGATTAGTGTACAGCATGCTGAAGTTACCAACAGTGAAGTTTCCTGAGTGAGCTGTTACTGCACTCACTATACCACGAATCTGTATGTACTTAGTACTATAAGAACTGCTAAAAAAAATGAAGCACAATTTTTATGATGTCAGCCCTGATTATGCTATGAAACTCCAATTATCAGAAGCAAATTTATGCTGCCAGACATCAAGGACCAAATTATAATTTAATTTTATTTGTACTTCACATCCTCTTAGTATTTCTGCATGCTATTGATGTAGAAACTTAATAACTTTTCTGTACCTGTAGTATCTGATAACTAGTAAAATGCAAAATTGTTGTATGACCAGATACTCATATCCATCACATTTTGTATAATGGGCAGGCAAATTCACAAAAGTTAAAATTTTACAGGGCTGCTTCAAAAACTGTTTGAGCAATTAAATAGCTATGGCTGCCCCAGCTCTCTTGGGAGCAAGTGCCCCCAGCTCCTACCTTCTGCCATTCACAGTTCTTCAAGGAAAGCAGACTCCCTCCCACAGAAAGGGGTAAGATTCACATGAATAAATAAATGTACTTCTGTGTACAGATACTACTTCTGAACTAGATGCTATGGGCAGCTAGCACCTTTACACTCCATGGGGTTCTAGCCAACAAATTTCATGAAGTTTAGCACAATTTATCTCATGCAAGAATGAATGTTGAAAGTTACTAGAAGAATAACAATGTCAAAAATCTATTGCTATCCATTGATCAAAATGGACAACTTGCTCAGATATAGCTGTTTGAACTTCAGACATGATATAGACATTATACTATAAAGATATCAGAAATTAAATTTTTTGGAGTTTCTCATTTCTTTGCTGAAATTCAGCATGTGATAAAGATGTGTGTCAGCATGAACGTGAAGAAATAACTGTATTGGTAATTCTGTTTTTCAGAGTGAACTGATGTAAATCTCAAGAATGGTCTTACTTTATACTTAATACAAATATTCATACTTTAATGGAAATTAGTGCTAGTTTAAAAGAACCAAACCTAGATTTTCACACCTGTGAAGAATAAATATCTATGTTCCGAAATGGATTGACAGCAATAAGAATGTCCCCAACATATGTGTAGATCTGATCCTTGGCATAACCCTTCTGCAACTGCTCTGTTACTGTGTTCTGATGGAGAAAAAATACGAACATTGAATCACATGAGGAAAAAAACAATATTAGGAAAATGTATAAAATACATAGTTACGACGAGTGACGATGGAGAGGGAAGGTATTAATAGTCAGGAATACAACTGATCATGATGGAAAGTGAGTAACACTTTCAAACGCACTGCCATTCCTAATTTCTTGCATCCAAACTCACTTTGAACAATATATACTTACAAATGGCTGTATGAAAATGAGCTAATAACTACTGCTGTAATTCAATTAATCAAAGGTTTCCATGATACAGTCCTGTCATCACTTTTAACACTACAGCTTCATGTAATTCATCATGCAAGAGCCATATGCTTGAATTCATAACTGCCATTACAGCTGTTCTAACATCACTCTCATTTATGATAAGATACAGATTTGAACTGTTTGGATCTTATTAATGGGGACGATCAGGCACCTTTCTGTATTAACAACCACTCTCTGCTGTGATTGTTCTTTGCTGCTGGAGACTCCCTGAACTAAGAAAAAAGATCTATTAGTGGCACACCCAATTTCTTGACATAATTTCCCACAGATTCTTCTGCATAGAGCTCGGTATGTAAAGTGCCTGGTTAGGTTTCCAATATGAACAAGACATAGAGCTGGATGAAGAAATTCAAACCAGCCTTGAGACTGTTTTGAGGTACATGTAAAAATATTCAGGCCCTGTTCTCATTGGAATGAAATGATGAGCAGCAGAGGACTACAGAAGGAATCATTTCTCCTTCACATCTATCTGTTCACAGGAAAAAATGTAAGGAGAAAATCTTGATTTACCATTGCCTTTATAAACTCTTCCCTTTTTGGTTTTGAATACTGTTTTGCTTTTGGCCATAACCAGATTCACATTAACACATTTTTTTTAGGGGAAATTCTGCCCTTTTGCAATTATTTCTGAACCTGATAGAAGGTCTCCTATTTTGCTCTTCTGATGGGCTATCTAAACTGGAAGAAAAGTTTGAATGGAAGAAAGAAGACAGTTTTGAGAAGCTGCCATTCATGTGTGAAAGAGGTTTTAAACTGGACTTGATTTAGTAAAATATCACATAGTCAAATGATGCCTTCAGGTGGAGGCTTCCTGAGAATGCTCAGCTTCTGAAGAGATGAGATAATGAGATACACTTCTGGCTCGTCTGTTTTTTTGTGTGTTTTCTCTTTCACTCAGATTGCTTATATGCTTCATGGTAAAAGATAAAAAAGTCTCACTAGCATATGGCTACTCCCAACACTAAGAAAATGCTGAAATCTCAGCTTTGTGCAATAGATGAAGTTTGGATTAGCTCTATTAATATTAACTAGACATTAAACTACTATAACCAAGCTCTTGGATGACGGAAGATGTTCTTTGGATGTCGTGGTTTAAGCCCAGCCGGCAACTTGGAACCATGCAGCCGCTCGCTGGACTTAAACCATGACACTGGGCTTTCAGCATTATGTAATTCACCAGTTTGAGCCACATTTACTATTCTGGACTGAAAAAGATAGAATGTACCAGAGAAGCTTTAGAGATAAGAGAATGTGAATTATAGTTTATGCACAGCCCAGTAGAGGAAGGATGGCAGTTTGTTTACAACCATTGATGGCCTCTAAGACCTGCAGATAATGTGCTGTAGCCTGGTTCTTCTTTCTGGCTTTGATGCTTCAAGCATAAACACAACAGATTTCTCCCCTCCCTTATGTGTGCTACCCTGCTCCAAGTGGACTAATTTTCAAACTTTGACAAAACAGTGAGGTTTGTATCAGTAATTTTGTCAAAAGTTCACAAGAAGGAATTGACAGGTTGGAGTGCCAGCAGACATAAATTCATCTCAATGCATCTCCACACCAAAGCCAGCGAGAACCCAGCCTAGGAGTGTAAGCTAGTTTAAGAAAGCTCTATATGTTCAAGGAAAAGAGGATAAGGTGCTTGTTGTTGGACCAGAACCAATTTCAGGTTAGCACATCACTGCAGGCTAGATATTTAGCTGTAATAAAATCCAGCAATACAAACCCTGTGAAGCAAATATTGCTACACTACTGCTCAGTCTTAGGCTGTAACTGCAAAGGGTGTTTTAGCTCTGAGTAGGAACTATTCCTGCAAAATGGTAAACCTAAAATATTGGGCATAAACTGGTAAAATGCCATTGTACACTTACATACTTGTCACAAATGTGACGACATAGTTGAACTTGAAAATCAACAGCACAGCATTGTGTTTTAATATGTAATTACCTTCCTTCAGGAAAACATGAAAAAGGAGATTCTTACCTCATCCAGTACCTCCAAGGTTGCTAAATCATCTACTTCTTCCTGGTTTGAAACCAGTGACTTACTGTAGTTCCCTTTCTTTGTATGAATACGTTCAAATCTAGAAAAGAAAGACATGCAATTTCCTGATGTAAAGAAACATAGAGCCGATCTTGCATCTGTAACCATCCTGAAGGCAATTCAACCAAAAAATTCTAGCTTTCCATTGTTCTCAACTCAAACACATAAATATTTGAGTGACAGGACAAGATGTAACTTCTTAGTGCAGCGCACCTGTAATTGACAACTCAAAATGTATGGTTTGATCCCACAGCTGATACTATGAAGAAATCTTTGACTGTACAGATCCCTGCTTGGTAACACCCATATATCAGCTGCAAGACTGGAGCTATGCAGCACAGGGGAAAAAAGAACATATTTTTGAAACATGTAACAGTCAAACTCTGGCACTTGCGTGCAAAAAGAAAAATAACCCAGATAAAAATCATGGACACGACAAAACCAGGGGTGTATGATGAAATAGTAGGGCAAGGATGATGTAGACAAAGTACCCAGGATGGAAACACTTCTAGCTCAGCAATGACAGAGATCTAAAGCCTGGCTGAGGTGATCACACTGTAGAGCAAAGTGCTACAGAACCACGGCAGACATGTGAAATACATCCTGACCAAGGAGAATTTTCTTGGGGTCTACAGGAAAAACCTCATAAAAAATAAGGAAACAAAATTTGAACCCTTTTTCTTATCAGAGTTAAACTTCTATTAAGTTTTTGTTTTATAGTTGGATTTCTTTTCTCTTTTAATCAAACCAAAGAAAACCTTATGCAGCCTTACAGAAATTGGCAAGGAAATTCCCAGAGACTTGGATTATTCTCTGTCCAAGAGTAAAGGCAATTGCTAATCAAAGCAAAAGCTGCAGAAAATGCAATTCACATTAGTTATACTTGCTTGATGAGATGGTGAAAATCAGGGAAAAAGAAACAGGGTAAGTAACAGCAGAGTTCACAGACTAGATCAAGCTCAGATGTGCAATACAGCACAAAACCAGAAAGACTATCATTTAAATCTGATCTCCTTGTATGACCTCACTCCCCTTAATACTATAACTGTGTTGTGTAAAACACACTCACTTTTTACCTTGATTCCAGACAAGACCAGGGAAATCCTTTACTTAATTTTGACATTTGGATATATGGCATGAGTAAAAGCATGTTTCCTACCCAGGCAAGCACTTTTCTGTAGAGTGAACAGAAGACAGGAGGAAGAGGGCAGTTGCACCAAGATGAAAAGGTAGAATGAATGAACATCACACTGATGGAGCAAACTGAGAGACTTCTGAACTCCTACAAGATTTTAAAAGATTTACTTCAGAGTTTAATGGGCTGCACCACTCCATGAATACCACCTACTTCATGGGTGCCACTTCAGGTCATGCAGGCTATGCAGCGATGTGGGATGCAGGTGCAGAATGCCAAGCAGGCACCCACTTGGCATCAGCTACTGACTGCCAGGACTGCAAACAGGCTGGAAGAAATGGGCAAATGATGCCCTCACAAACTGTGAGTGCAATCAAGACCTGAATGATGGAAGTGCAGGCATGAATGCACTTCATCTAGTATTTCTTTGAGTTTCTCGTCTCCAGCTATCATTCCCTGAGGGTACCAGAACAGCCTGTCCTCACATACATGCCAGTAATCGGGCACTTGCCTCCTCCATTATGCAGATGCCAGCTACCACTGGAATCTTTTCCTTATCCATAGTGCAAAGGCAGGAGTTTCACACCACAGCTGCCTAATTCTGCAACGTTAGCATCAAGACATAAACATGTAAGACTTTATTGCAAGAGCTAGCATAGTCTCTGTGCTGATAATATGGCCCAATACCCGGTGTGGAGGATAAGTGATGAGGAAACACAATGAATAGTATGGATCAACAGCATCTACATTGCCGTGGCGGAAGAGAGGAACCAATTCCTGCCAGTCTTACACCTAGCTATTTTGCAGACTACTCTCCAACAGTTGTTAGGACCCTGGAGCTGCATGAGAAAGCAACCTGCCTCCAAATGTTTTCTTTCTTTCTTTCAGTATTTACTACAGGCCAAGAAAGTACTATATACAGTTGTAAGGATGATAGTGAGGCCCAGTTACGTGGAGGTGAAAAGCAACACATGGTCCTGTTCCAACATTAGCAGTGCAAACAGACAAAAAGAGACACAGGAGTGTGTGTCTCTGTGGGGGAAGAAAGACAGCTTTTGCTGCAATAAATCCACGACTGGGCTGTAATTTGGTATGTATTTAAATATGTTGAAGCAGAAAACACACAGGAATGCAATCAGGTAGCATAAAAGGGGTGGGTCTGATGCAAAGCAATCACAGTTCTCCTAGGTCTGACCTCTTCTTCCCTTTCCTTTGGAACTCATGTTTTACCGTGAAAGCTGTCCTGGTAGTACTGTCCTTAAAATAACACTGTGAGACAATTTTTGGTTGTATGTACACCCAGGTTGCATCAAAAAAGATGTGGTATTATTAAGATTTAAATTCACTCTTCAGCCTTGCATGGTTCGCTGTTGCTTGATTTGCATTTACCAGCTGAAGGATACTACTGCATTCAAAAGCCAGATGTACAGGGAAAATCCTACCCTCTCAATGGAAATGTGCCCCCTCTATAACCCAAACTCCTATTAACACCTCTTTTTAACAGTTTCAGTTGAAAATTTAAATTTGGACAGTTGAAATAATTTCTCCTTTGTTCCTGCATGAAGGTCATTTTGTGTTCAGAGAATGCATCTAATATCAGTATGACTTTGAGAAAGACCTATCAACATGTACATGAAGGGAAGATGCAGGAACTGCAGGGCTATGTCAAACTCTGCTGTTCTATTTTTTACATTGCCAGAGGAAAACCCTAAACAAGACATGTGTCAAGCTATGCTTTACATTCCTGGTGGAATTGTTACACATTGTATACTTTTTTGTTTGTTTGTTTAAACATTACTGCCTATCAGTGAGAGAGTGATATTTCCCAAGATTTGTTACAATTACCATTGGTCATTTAACATAGGAAGCTAACAACTGCCTTGCAAGAAGGGATGGGAATGCTCCACTCATGGAGACTTCTCTTTATTCATTTTTTTCTTTTAAGGAAATGATCTCTGTTTATGGCAGGGAAGCTTAATTACATAAAATTGATTCTCTTGTAATCCTCTTCAGCTGACATTGAGATAACACTAGTGTTTGTTAAACCAATTTTATTGTCCACTCTCCAGAGTACAGCAGAGCAGCAGATTTGCAGAACACAGTATTTTTCTGCTTTGCTGTCAAAGGGCACAGTCCCCTTAAGGGTAATTACACTGCTTTTCTTGCTAAAATTCCAACCGCTTAAAAACCCCCACATCAGTACTGTTGGTATCAATACTGAAATTTCATTATCATCATGCACATAGACATTGTGAACTGAAATAACCATGTTTCTCTGTTCAGAAATTATTCATTGGAGGCATCAGATCTTACAGCCATGCTCAACAAGCAATTTAAACAGCTAAAGGCCAGAAACATCATCCCAGAATGAACAAGAAAATGAGTCAAGGCAGCATTGTTTCTGTGCATCCTCCTTTACACCCCCCTGCTTATCTTTCAAGATTCAGTTAAATCAAAACGAGGCAACTGCAGCATTTTCTTCTCCAAATTGTCAGAATGTATTTAAAAGATTTCTGATAGTTCCAAAAATACCATCAAAAGGAAAGTGTGACTCATGATGCCTCGTTGAACTCTCTGCCTAAACTGGTTGGAGACTCACTTAAAGACTAAAAGGTGACAGGAAAAAGGCTGGCCTTGGTCTGGGTGTAAAGAAGAAACTAGAAATAATCGGGTTTTCTGTAAGGTGAAGGTGGGAGCAGCTGTACACCTCCCAGTAGTTACAAAAAACATTAGAAGTGACAAACGGAAAAAAAGCCAAAGAGCAACACAGACAAATCTGTCCAGCGTCTGTCATTGCTGGTGTTTCTATTTCTCTGGAGACTGAATGGAACAATACACACTTAGAATCAAAATTCTGTCTTCAGCAGATGTATCTGGTGGAATACGCTTAAATAAAACTTTAGTCTTACATCAATGCAAAATCAGCACCTGAATTTAGAAGTGTATTGATACTACTCTGGCTGTACGTGCACAATGCTTTGCAGACAAACCTGTGCTCCCTCTATGTTTAAATGATTGTACAGCACTGACTGCAATCTCAGAGAGCTGTGCCCAAGTTTATGCAATGTTGCTGAGAGCACAGTGCTGCCCAGCAGAGCTAAAGGGCTTTCGATTCAGAGGTGGTCCATGTCCAGCCAACTAGGTCATGTCCTGCTCTGCACAACCTGTTTGCCAAAGTCTGTGCTGGTTTACCATGCCCTGCAAAAGCAGATTATTAGTCCTTCATAGTCTTCACAATAGTCTAAAGAAATGGCTGTATCCTTGACAAATTTCAGAGAAAAATGTGTGTTCTTAACTGGGCAAATAAGAGATCTCTAAAAGGACTCTTTGGGATTAGTTCTTTATTGCCATCCTGAGTCAGGCCCATCCTCTTTGGTCAGAGCCATACTGAGAAGATGAAGGAGAAGGTCCAAAAGTAAGCGGTGCCTGGTGATGTGTCCCACCTTCAGGAGAAATGAGTTGCCAAGCAAGTGGACTGACGCAACAGTAAAGCAGCAGCTGAGAACCACTACTCCCAGGGAGGCCTGAATGCAGGAGTAACTTCTTTCTCCTGTTTTGCTTCAGGAGGCAAGCTATGCATCATTCAGGCATTGCTGCTGTCCATTGTATTGCACGGAAGGAGATTCTTCTTCTGCTGTAGAAATGTATATTAACTAGAAGCATGGGACTGGAGGTCTGAATATTCTAAGGCCTGTGTTGCCAGAAACTCTATCACTTCTGCAGCCTAAAGAAGTTTGCAGCACAGCTATCTTAGAAAGCCCACACTGAATTACAGACAGAGAAAGTAATGGCTCGAAGTGCTGAAGGACTGGTCTGGAACTCTGAACCCTCACGTTTAAGGCCCTACTCTGATACATGTTTCATCTGGAGCTGTCTTACTCTGCTCCTCATGCTGCATTAGTCAAGCTAGCGTGGTGATCTCCCCTCAGCTACAATCTGCCCTGCAGATTTGGGCTTAAAGGATTGCTGTCAGCTGCTTTCCACTTGCAGAATGAGTCAGAGAGATAGAAATAGAGAGAGAGAACACCCAGAAAATAAGTGACACAAGTCTCTGCAATCAGCGAAAGTCGTGGAAAGAAACTGTATGGTACTCCCCGCTTTTAATAGGGGTGAATAAATTCACAACCGCCTTTGTGCATGTTGTACATGAACCTCTACAAACTTACCTCCCTGAATTTTCCAAATAGTTAAATAGAGCAACTGTTTTGCACCCTGTCACTAGATTTTAGTGGTATTCCCTGCATGGCCAATACAGAAGGACAAAATCTTAGGAAAGTAATTCAGCTCACCCCAAAACCCTTGGAATCACTTTGCAGTAGCATGGGTCTTTCTCCTGTGTTTACTTAGAGGGTATACAACAATGAGGTTCTTAACTTGGGTCATTTGCTGAAATCTAGGTTCAGTGAATATCCCTTGCGTATGCAGCTCCTTCTGGAATGAGTCATAATTCCCAGGAAATACACACTGTACTAATCATTGCACATTTCTGCAGAGATTATTGTAAAAGCAGTCAAGATTAAGACAGCCAAACAACTCCAGATAAAAGTCTTACAAGCCTGACTGTCAGGTGTAGATGCGACAGTTCTGAAGGACATTTCAAAGACAGCTATTTCTGTTGCAAAGTAAAACTTTATAATGCAGTTCTTTTCCCCTCATTTGTCCTAGCAAGAAGGGGGTTTTTTTAGAACAGTTTGGGGGTATATGCTGCAGCACTCATTTCTAACAATTATTTTCATCGCTACTTAGAAATTCTAACAGCTATAATGTGATTTATAAGAATATAAGTATGTGATTGAAGGATTTGCTAAAAATGAGGGGAAACGTAAGCAGTGGCCAAAGGTGAATGGCTAGGCTCAAAGGAGGTTATTGTTTGTTCATTAGAGAATTAGTCTTATTTTTGTTAAAGATTGTGCAATAAATTCCATTATCATGCCTTCTGTGTCACTATCAACACAGAAAAGAATTGGAATATGGTATGTAAAGAGCTAGATGGTCCTGAGGATTGGAGTAACAGATATGAGATCATACTTCTAGGATGTAACAAAATGTTTTCTATTAATTGAAAGTTCATCAATTTGAAAAGACCGAGGGAAAAGAAGTATCAAGATTATTATGAGTCATGAACCCCTCTGAAAAGAGACAAATACCATATTATGAATTGCACGATAAAACAGGCTTTCCTTGCCATAGCCATGACAAAGTCAACTCTTGCAGAAGACCAAGGCCCTTATCCTGATTGTGGCTCTCCTCGCCAAGAATTCACAGTTCAGTGAGAACCCAAATGCTAAACAAACCCCCCCAGTTGCACTTAGGATGCAACTCTGCCTGCTTCACCTCCTCCCTAACATTAATTTGTCTCCTTTAGCTTACTTCATCATTCCAAACAGCAGATTTTAAAGATGTTTCAGTTAAGACGTTATCAGAAAATGTTAATATATCATGGGATATTTTCTCATGCTCTTTGCATTGTGATTTCAGCCTGAGATCTGAATTAGGAAAGGTTAAATTGCAAACAGATATTTTTAGCATGAAGAAGTGATGACTTCAGAGAAAAATGTATTGCATTTTCTCAAAGAAAAAAAACAGAATTTGTAATGAAGCTCATTGCTAGTATACATGCCTTTTTTGAGCCTCAAGTAGCACAAGATATGCTAGTGGTATAAGACTGTTCAGAGGCTACTGAACAAACCGGACAGTATTCCATCACCCACATTAAGTCTTTAGCAGTTCTATGGTGTACTGCCCTTGAAGTTGATGTTTCTGGTTACTCAGTAGTTGAGTGGGCTCTGTTCCTCTTGCTAGGTGTTTAGAAAGGATGCAGAACCTAAAAGCAAGTTCCTCTTCACTGGAATAACAACAATTGGAAGGTTCAGAGGGCCCAGTGTAATGTCCTGATGACTCAGTGAGTCATCAAGGGCAGAAAATACCTCAGGAACACTGGTGATAATGGAGTGATTGTAGGATTGCTCCTCTCTGTGCCTAGAGAACACACACCCTTCCTGAGCATACACAGTGCTCAAAGATTGGACCTGAAGATCTGGCCTTCTGCAAAAACTTCTGAGCATGTGACACAACCTAACTGGATCTCTTCTTTTTGAACTATATACACTGCACATTCAGCAAAAAACAAGATAAGGTCACAAGCGTATCAACAGACAACCACTGCTGAAGGCAGTCAGAATCAAATTATACCTCAGCATGCTGGGCAAAAAGGGTGATTTGATTCTGAATGCACACAGAAAGACCCAGTGTCTGGACCTCAGCTATTAACTTCCAGGCATTTTTCTTTTTTTCCTTTTGAAATACAAAACTTTTATTAGTAAAATTGAATTTGAAGAGGAGAGGAAACACATACTGAGAAAATAATTGAATTCCTTACTTTCAGCTTTAAGTGAACTTTACCAAATTTCTTGAGTTTATATACCACGCCCATTTATACAACATGACACAGGAGGATTTCTTCCCTCGGTGGAAGGAAGAGTTCTTTTATGGCTTAAACTACCTGCCTCCCAGTGCCAAAAAGCAGCAGAGCTTTGGATTATGGACTAGGAGTGTGAGTTGGAAATCCGGAGGAAGCTTTACAAGGAAAGTTGCCATCAACTGGTGAAACTTCAGGGATTCCACAAAAGGGCCCTATCATGCCAGTGTAAAACCAGTCCCAGAACAGTATAATTGAGAAAAAAAAAGCCAGGAGACTTTAAGATGAGCCTCTTCCAGGTGACTTGTCACTACACGGCCTGTATCATGACTCTCTATCAGATTTACATGCTACTTCTGTACACACACAGCTTTTGACACCATTTTCTCTGTGCAGATTGAAGGCCAGAAGATACATGTCATTAGTATTTAAAGACTTTAAAAAAAGTATGACCACTGAATTCAAAGATCTTTGTACAACCCTTTTATCATGCAAAAAGAATAAATGCCATTGTCCTTTACAGACCTGGAATTCTAATTCCTTCTGGACTGAAATAATGCACATACTTTACTAGTTTCAGCTACTCGAAAATAATGTCTGCTTTTCTTGCTTGTACAGAGATAGTAATAGATATTAAGATGGGTACTCTTAACTATTTCTAGGAGACAGCTAATCTTTTTCTGCATGCACTGCTATGAAAGACGATCTTCCAGTAAATGTAGAAAATTAATATGTTAAAGCTGAAGTGATTATAGCTACAGTGACTGTGACTGTGGTTTTTACTTCCAGTCTTTCATACTATATTCACTGAACTCATGTATGGAAAGATTTGGTTAAATCAGTGCAAATGAGATTTATATTAGTATCAGCCTACTTGTTAGTACTTTAAACTGCTATTAAGTATGGGCCAAGCTATTAGTTTAACCATGACATTTAAATTAGTTAAATAACTAGATCTTTTGCACAGTTTCAGATAATAAATCACAATTATATTCAGAGAGAAAATTCCATCTTCCTTTGGGAAAATTTATGTAGAAATTACACTTGATCAACTGTAGAAACACAGGCAACTTCATCACATAGTAATACATTCCTTTAAACTGGTTCATGTGAAGAGTGATTGGTTAATAAAACACAACCTAAACAGGATGGAAGAAGTTCCAATAGATCATCCTGTTCCTGTGCATTTGACTGCTCTAAACTCATGCAAATTGGGTCACTTTCCTTATGCTTGTATTGTATAGGAAAAGAAAGTTCATATAATTTGCTTTATGCAGCATTTATATTAAAAAAAAATGAAAGCATTTTGGAAAAAAGAATAGGACTACATAGAAAAAAATGTGTGAGTTCTACAGAATGGGTAAAAAGCTCATGATACTTAATTGACTTATAAGCCTGATTTTTAAAAATTATTTAGGGTTTGAAAGGACCAGTGTCACAAGTGTTATCAGGATTTCAATTCATATAACTTAGTGTATTGAACTAATTTTACCAACATATTGTTTCCCTATGTTTTATAAATTAATACTTTTAAAATTCTGGAGTATGTTGCTGTTTTAGTGCTCAGCACTGACATCTAATAAGCTTATTTCAATTCCAGAATCTTTCTGGATTAAGCAAATATCAAGTCTGCACATACAAATCTAGTCTGAAGCTTAAATTTAAGCCAACTGCATAGTTTTTCTCTGAAATGCCAGAAAAGATAAAGTATTACTCATCCCACATCCTGTTAAGGTCAAGGGAAACTTGAAAATGGTAAATTATTTAGAGATATATTTTTTATTATCTTTAAAGCATAGAATAAATAGAAAATTTTCCAGAGTTAAAACTTTAGACTGCTATATATATTGTTACTATAAGCATATCTGAAAGGATATGTGGCAGATTTTAGTAAGCTTTTTCCATACACATAATAATGCCAAAATGTCTTTTAAATTTTATGTTCCATTTAAAAGAAAAGAAAAACTGTCATGCTCTACCTTGAACCACAGGAGCAGTCACACCAGTACTACATCAATACTAATCTAGCTACATTTCACATCTGACACATTATTTCAGTATATTTTTAAATTGTAAAATTGAGCCAAGTCATTCTCAGTTGTTTTAAGTAAAAGCCATCAGGTGCTAAGTGATTTATTCAGAATTGATATTCCTAAATACCAGTGGAAGAAAGAAGGTATCTATACAATAAGACATAGGATTTGAATTTGCAATAAACTTCATCCAGTCAGTAGTATCCGATTGTTTCAGGAACCTGACTAGTTATTTTTAGCATACTTGCTTAAACTGAACATTAGTTGACCATGTAAATGTAAGAAAATGCCAAACACAACTTAACGTAACCTTAGCTTTCTGAATGCTAAGATCCTAATCTGCATCTTGAGTCAGAGGAGAAAGGAAAGGCACTTCTAAAGACTGTTTCATCCTGCATGTGAACTGTAATGCCCCTCTCTTTCTATTGGCTCTATAGGGGACCTGAAAGATTAAGCTGTCTATTATTTGGCCAGACAGTTATGAGAGGTGAATCTTTCCCTGAGTGCTACCCATTCTGAAACAGTGAAAGTATCAAAACTGTCCCAACAGGTCTACTTTTTAGCTACTTTTACCTTGCCTTTTCAGTGACTCCCATTTGTTGATGAACATCAATAAATTCCATGAGTTGTCTTTGTAGCACGTTTTCTTTTCCTTCAATTTGCTTAATAAAATCATGCTGCAAAAGACTAGATACTGTTGGGCGCTTCTCATAATCTTTAGTCAAGCACCTGTGCTGGCAGAAAAAACATACCATTGTTGAAGGATTGCTGTTCAGTTTTGAAATGCTTGTCTGCAGTTTATTCATGCCTCCATAATAAATGCATCCGTCTTAATCACAAAAGCTCTATACTGAAAATAGTTTTCACCAAATTGGTGAGTCCAAGATGTTAAACTACTGCATTTTAAAACTAAATATGCTTTAAATTAAGAAAACCAGAAACATCAAGTGTGTTAAAATGTCATTTCATGTGTTAAATCTGGAGCCTCACTTGGAAGCCAAACTGGATTTTCAAGAGTTTTTAAGGAAAAGTATTAGTAGCAACAGATTTCCATAGTGAATACAAAGATATTTTACACATGACGTTTACACATGTTCCATATTCAGCTACTGTGGTCTCAGTTGTTACTCACTTATTAATGAAGTCATTGAATTCAGGTGACCACAGTTCAGGCTGCTGTAGTGTTGGGGGAGGATTCCTGCAAAGGTCAATATGACGATAAGTTAATAAGCTGCTCACTTGACAAAAACAATGCGTGAAGGCAGGCTGAGTAATGAGTTTTAGAAGGCCACTGAAAAATGTATCGATTTTGACTGGTAAAAAGAGCATGGGTAGATGCCTCACTGGTTCTCCTACTTTACATAACTAACAAGGAGAAATAGCATAGAGATGATCTACCAAGCATAGCCAAGAATCACTATAATTTTTTCAATCGAATCAATGAATGGAAGTGAAACTAACAACCCATTAATCACTATCCACATGTAATGGCAAGTTTCTCTTTACAAACCTGAAACAATACACTTCCTTAACAGACTTTTTGAAAAGAAATTCTATTTTAGGTTTTCCCAGAAGG
Organism: Nestor notabilis; assembly: GCF_000696875.1. Taxonomy (NCBI): domain Eukaryota; kingdom Metazoa; phylum Chordata; class Aves; order Psittaciformes; family Psittacidae; genus Nestor; species Nestor notabilis. The sequence goes on along the minus strand of NW_009935207.1, from coordinate 33,989 downwards.
ACTGAATTAATCAACTTGCTGAACAGTGTCAGAAGGAATTAGCTCTTTATTAACTATTTGTTATCCATCAGAAATTAATCAGAAGTAAGGCAAAGGACTAAATACTACTACTTTCTTTTTTGTTGTTAAAGCTGTTTATTTTAGGTGTTAACTTAGTACATATTGTTTTAACAGCCTTCCATTCAGACAGAGTTGCCATTTTCACCAAGTATAGTCATGAAGACAAAAGGGATACCTACAGACGAGGTGACTTTTGTCTATTTTCAATAAATCATCATAACTGCTTTTATTACTCTATCATCAATTTCAGGTTGTACTTAATGGAATGAAAGATTTTTGATCTTATATTTGCTTCTGGGCAGAAAGGTACCCAGTATTTTTAAGGGTATAAGCCAAATGGTTTTTGAAGGCCTAGCTGAATGACTGACCACAGCAGTTTGTAACTACTTTTCCCATAGGAAGTAAAGGTAAGAAGAGCATTCATCTTCTACTTTAGTGCCAAGTCAGCCAAGATTTCTTAAACCTGAAGAAAATTTATACTAATTTGTGTGACTTCACTGAAAAGGACTTGAAGCACTCATGCACTATGTGGTTTCAACTGTTGTGGTGCAATCCACAAACTGCTGTATGATCATCCCCTACAGACTTTGAGATAGATGTTTCCTGAAATGCTGTAAGTGGCACTTTGGGTGCTTTTATCTCTAGCTTCAAAGAAAACATGTAAGAAGTTGCTATTTGCACTGCCCAAGGACAGCAACATTGGAACTACTAGGAGCAGCACAAGCTAAAGAAAAGTGGCAGCCTAAATGTACGTGAGTGGTGGAACAATACTTCGCTTCAAAGGACATGAGATAACTCTTGAGGACAGGTATGGGACTTGCTCACCACAGTGGCATAGTGGCATACTCAGATTCTGTATTTCTATTATAAATCATTCTTTGTGACAGAATATACAGGATTCTGCTAAGTCCTGTGCTCATGTATTTTGTGTGGCAGTCCACATAGGAGAAGGTCTTATGACTTTTTCTCAAATGTAGTCACAGTCAGCTCTGAACTTCTCAATGTGTGCACATGGTTGAAGAAGAGCCTGCAGAAAATATAGCTGGACAAAGTATATTTCTAACCTCCCCCTAATATAAATAATACATAGAAACTCCACACACAGACTTACACAGTTAAAGTTTGAATAAGTAACAGTTAAAGTTCTGTCTAACCTGGCAGAAATAAGCACATCAGGATATTACCTTGGTATTTTGAAGAGTGCCCTCATAGGGTGCAAATCAGCAAGGGGTGGATCTCCATCTCCCAGCTCTATTGCAGTAATACCCAGTGACCATGCATCACATCTGGCATCATAGGAGCTATCTAGCTGCTGCTCACAGGCAATCACCTGTTGGAATAAAAGACTTGGATGGTCACTGTATGTGCAAACTTAAGAGTACACCCAGAGTCAGGCAAATCTCTTACAGGATGGAGATGCGCATGAAATAGAGACTTGCACACATTTAACAAGCTAAAGCAGCCTGCTGCTGAAAAAAAGCAATGCTTAAACTAGAGAAAGCAGATGTCCACGAACACTAGGTTCTCTGACCAAATGTTCCTGCGTCAGACAAGAGGGTGCAAATCCTTGGACATTTCAGCTGAAGGTGGTAAACTGCATCCCATGCTGAGGGAAGTAGAAGGGAACTCAGCAATGTTAAACTCATTTCTATGGATTATTTCTGCAAAATAACTAATGGAGATATACTGCTCTCTCTATGAAATGAAACAAGCAGGGAAGCAGGAGTTGAATTCATTGTCTCCTACTGGGTCCTTATTCAGCCAAATCAGCCAGTTTCAAGATGAAGCTAATTTCTCAGCAATGCATTTGCCACTGGTTTACAGCAAATGGATTTGATTTCATGTACATTTCAGCTCATCCATAATGCCAGATGAATCTAGAACTTTTCATGCCATTAGCTACAGGTGTAAACTAACATGTATGCCATTAGCTACATAGGTAGACCAATGTTTATGAACAGAGTATGTTTATAAAAATACATGTGTATAAACAGAGTAGTTTCATGTGCTATAAATAGTTGTATATGCATGTGTTGTGTGTGCACAAACAGTGTAAATACATAGGCTTATTTATAATAAAATATTTTTCTTGCCTTAGCTTAAAATGTATCTTTGTATGCTTCAATTTCAGGCTAGAAAAAACTCCAAAGATACATAGTATCTTATGAATATTTATATATTCATATATATTCATATAAATATATGTATATGATAGTGTATGTATAGTACAATATATGTATGGTACATCTTATTCATTCATAATAAACTCTTCCATTTCTTGCTGTCAGCTATGGATATATAGCATTAAAAACTTTCCAGGTGTAGAAATCAAAAGATAAAAGCTATAACGTATTAAAAAATTACCACCCTGGGCTCCTTCCATGCATGGGGATATGACATATCTATAGTTTCAGACTTCTTAGGATTTTAATAAACAATTCAACATCTTGCTCTTTGGCTTTAACCTTTTAATTTCAAAAATAAACTTCATTTTGACTTAAGCCTTGCAAACATGTAAGAAAAAAAAAGTTGAAAACACTTTTTTAAAGGACATTGATATTTCATTTGGGGAACAGACCAGTGATCAGGAAGAAAACAAAGAGCAGAAATGCAAGACTTAGAATACCACCGACAAAATGTTTTGAAACACGAATCTAACCTCTGGAGCCATCCAGAATGGGGTGCCCACGGAGGTGTTCCGACGGAGGCGAGTGCTCGTCAGCTGAGCAGACACACCTGGAAGAACGAAGGGAAGCCATTATCAGAGCAACTGCTATTTCCATCCAAGACAGCCCTTCTGAGCGTTGGCGTCCTCATCTTCATGCTACAACTTCTCCTACAGGCAAATCTCAAACACGTCTTTCTGGCCCAGTCCTCAAAGATACTCAGCACTTCACCTGAAGTTCTCCACATTCTTTGTTTCCAGTGACTTCAGCACTAGTCCCAAATTTAGTCCCAGATGAGCACTTCATTGGCAATCTGACTCATATATTTTGACTGGCTAATTACAGTTTTTCTATATCTTGTTTTAGGAGAGCAGTAGAGCACTTTAGGGAAAAGAAAAAAAAGAGTACTGTACCTTCCACATATTCTTTTTTAACTTTTAACGTTCAATACTGATACTAGACCTCTGTTTCATTATTAATATATTTCAGGTTGAACACTATAAAAGATACTTATCCTCATCTCTTAGCGGCTCTGCCATAAAAAAGAAACAACAAAACAGTGAAACCTGGAAGATTCTTACAAAACCAGAAGTCTCTCCATGTTCAAAGCACATTCTCAAAGCAACAACAAATGCCTGCAAATCAGCTTTGTAACATGAGCTGTAGTTTAAAGGAATTAACTGTTTCAGGCCAAAAGCTGAAATGTGACCTGTGAAGCCTGAAGATTCCTTACGGTTTTAAATTAAAAGACACTGAAATACTAGGAATTAGAGTGGGGTACAGTACAGTTCTGACCAGCCTGCCACCAATATCCTTCCTTACAAAACAAGTTTGTATTGGTTGGAAATATCTCGAGTGTGTGCAAAAGAAAGGGCACAACACATGGAGAAAAACAACCGCTCAGCTAGGATATCCTGGACTATTCCAGTTTTATGAATCAACGTAAACTTTGAGGTCCACGCATTGAGAAAAACACCCCCTTCACTAGCAAGTCCTAAACTGCTATGGACTTGAGTAACAGCCAGCTGCGAGGTCCATCAAAGACATAGTCTGAAGTGCCGATATGGATGTCAAGAAAGGTGCTAAGTTCTACACTTCTTCCAACCTCACTCTCACTGACACTGAAGGTCACTTAATTTGCCTTCATACACCTATCTGCTTTCTCTTCAAGAAAGTAAAAAGACTGAGATTAACTCTGTGAGTGCCATTTCAATTTTCTGAAGTATATGACGCTTCAGGGAGCACCACTGGCCAGTTTCAACTTGTATTGTCTGGTTCGAACACAGGTGAGCATACCTTCCTGAAAATCCTGCTGATGTTTCATAACAGGAACAATTCACAGTAACTGCCTGGTGTAAATACTAACTAAATCTCTGTCTAGGGAGAATTTGTTTGGTATGGGATTTTTATTTCTTTTTTTTCCAGTAGTGGTCAAGAAACCATAGAGGGCTTGACCTGTTTTTCACTCTAAAGCTATGTCTTCAGCTCTGATTGACAAAATATCTGCATTTGCCTGTCACAGAAATGTATATAACTGCTGAAAATAAGGCAGCAAGAAAGATCCTGCCTGTTCCTTTGAGACAAACACAACCATTGCTTTTATGGCTGCTTCCCTCTAGTCTACTCCAGGCTTGAGACAGTAAAATCTCTTTATCTCTCTGTGCCTGCAGAAAGTCCGATAGACAGTGTTTGCACCATGGAAAGCAGGCCAGTCTTAGCACAAAGTCCATCAGTCCTACTTCAGCTCAGCTAAGCAGGGCTTTGTTTTTGGCACCTCAAGGAGTTGTACGAGGTCCAGTTTCCGGCTCACAGAGTCTGTGGCTGTTTTGAGCCCTCAGCAAAACACGTCATTCAGAAAGCAAGGAGTAAGCACACATCACCACAAATCCGTCACCACTGCATAGATGCCAACAGACATCATTACATGATCCTCGTTTGTGAAGGGAGAGGAAGCTACTCTTCCCTCTCTCTTTCTACGTGTTGTGGGAGTCCCCTGTGCTCAGGCCTTTTTTGTAGTCTTGGATGAGGAAATGGGGTTCAGATCTGCAGGCAAAGAAATTTTTGTGGTTCCAGTGTTAGAAATTATAAATAATCGTGACTTTCTTAGAGATAAGGAACAAAATATAAAAGGAACATTAATATGCACAATCTTTTCTATGTATGCACTGTTGCTTTTTTTCTCTTTGAACTGTAATTATTAAATAAACTGAAGGATTTTTTTTTTTCTCCTCCCTCCTTTTTTACTTCAGTAAAAAGCTGATTTAATTTAAATTGTTCACCATTACTTTCTCTAGGCTCTTGGGGTTTTTTGTGTGCTTTTTGTTTGTTTTGGTTTTTTATCATTTTGCCCCTAGCAGTAAAGTGGCATTTCAGATTATGGAGCCTAGGTCTTATGACAAATGATATTTCCTCAGGCTTTTACTGTGTATAGAGGAAATATGATGTAATTCCACACTTAGTAACATTTCTTCCAGCATTTCAGTAACCAGTCAAGCATGTAGATGGCCAGCTTTTTTTAACTTGTGTATTTTCTAAACAACCCCATCTTGCTCCTCCCCCTTCCCCTTCACTATTGCTTTGCTGCAAAATGAGTCAAATATTCTCCTAAGAAAATCTAAAAATATGTTATAAAAGAGTGTCTTATCACACACAAATGGTAAATCTTATGAAAGTGAAGAGCTTAACAAATAAGTGCATTAACAGTACCAATGCAGACCATGCCCAAAAGAAAATACTGTGCATATAGTTGGAAAAAGATTTTTCTTATTCCCCCCTCCTTTTTTTCTAGGCATTACTTTACTAATAATAATGGAAATTAGCAGACTTACACCATGAGTATTATTCAAGCTTTTCATTGCAAAAACTGGCGTATTAGAAAACATTGAAAGCAAAGCCACCTACTTCTGACCTTAGTACTCAATAAAAGCAAAACAGTGCAGAAATGAGATCCCTATTATTAGGAAAGATTTGTTTCATAGTAGCACCCAATCTGAGCAGACACTGTTCTGATCTAAACTGGGAGGCTGTATAACATCATTTTATGGTTATGTCCTGTGACAGAAGTATGCACATTTTACTGGTTGATGCTAATGGGGGAATGGTGAGCCCTAGCAAATTGTACTAAATTCACATTCAGCACACAGCAGGGAGTCTGCATTCCAACACGCTAGCCACTGTCTTCATACATAAAAACACAGACCCTACTCAAAAAGGCTTACATTTTAGCTATCACATTGCCTCTGGCTACCTCTTCCATAACCTTTCTTCATTTTTGCATTCAGTGTCCACTTCCCTACCAAAGTATCCTATTTGTGACCTTCCTTGGAACCTGCAACTCAATTATTTCTCAAGCTAGTCTCTAGACTAAAAACTGCTCCCACTGTTAACCCCGCAGATCTGAACAGGCTGAAATGCTTTGAATTATTTCCCAATATTTTTTTCATCTCCTAGAAAAACAGATGTAAAGCAGCATCAGCATCTTACACTGCATTCCCCTTAAGCCTGC